>NC_056746.1:1151396194-1151431194 GCF_019279795.1 Protopterus annectens
CTGACCAGTGCTTCCTAATGACCTCAGTGACTAGTCTAATATCACTGGTATGAAGTAACGAAATGGGGAGTACTCACCATTTGGGTTAGTATGGACAGATTAGGTTGCTACAGGTTTAGAGAAATAGGGTCTAGCCTTACTCCTTCGTAACTCTCCAAGATCTTTGAGCTTTTTGTATTTCAACATTGGAGTAACCCCTTTCCAACAACTCTGACTGGAAACCATTAAAGTCTCCCATAAAATGAACCTTGTACTTATTCATCCTAGAGACATGCATACCCTGGCCCTTCAGAACATTGTCAAAGACATGCTTTGTATGCATGCTTCTCCGGTGTAAAAGTATATTCTTCCTACAAGGTTTCCTGAAAAGACCCATGGAAAATGACATATTGGGTAACCTATTAATCCTTGTGTCCAAAAACTCAATAATACTTGATGAAAAATTCATAGTAAACTTTAAGAATGATGTGGTGGTATGTAAAAACTCTACAAACTCCTTCAAGGTCTCAACAGAACTATCCCATATCAAATATATATTGTCCAGGAACCAACAATAAAACTTAATATGTGGATGAAACTTATTAGAGGTCAGCACAGAACTGCTTTCCCATTGAGCCAGTATCATACTGGCGTAGCTATTGGCACATGATGTGCCCATAGCTACACCAGTCCTTTGTAGATAACATGTTATTTTCTAGGACAATTTCAATAAAAAGACAATCAAATTAATATGCTTAACATCCATTTGTGACTGTGTGTCATTAAGAACATCCTAACCAGCTCTGTCCCTTCTGTATTGGGGATGATATGTAACATCCAGCATTACCATCAAACAATGAGAAGATAGACTATGGCCATCAACAAACTGAAACAAATCATTTAAAAACTGAACTCCAAGAGGAGCTAAACCCACACACAAAAATGCTATTTAACCTTAGCCTTACTTCGGGATATGTACCTGAACACTGGCGTACAGCAACAGTGGTCCCACTCCACAAGGGGGGTGCCTCTACAGACCCTGGAAACTACCGCCCCATAAGCTTAACTAGCCTGGTCTGCAAAGCTATGGAAAGAATCATTATGGAACTCATAAACAGAGACATAGGGGACCTGCAGACACTTGACCCCACCCAGTTCGGCTTTGTAAAGGGCAGATCCTGCCTTTTAAACCTGGTTGACTTTTTCGAAACAGTCACTAGAGCCATTGATGAGGGCAAAGCAGTCCATACAGCATACCTGGACTTGGCAAAGGCCTTCGACACAATACCCCACTCGGGCAGCATAGATAAGCTAAACAGCTTAAAAGTAAACCCTTATGTCACTAGATG
This sequence comes from Protopterus annectens, assembly GCF_019279795.1. Classification (NCBI taxonomy): domain Eukaryota; kingdom Metazoa; phylum Chordata; order Ceratodontiformes; family Protopteridae; genus Protopterus; species Protopterus annectens. Next base: position 1,151,397,523 of record NC_056746.1, read on the forward strand.
GGTTGCAAACTGGCTAAAGGACAGAACCCATAAAGTTAAAATCACTGGAGCAATGTCAGACTCAAAGCCGGTCACAAGTGGTGTCCCACAAGGATCTGTCCTGGGACCCCTCTTGTTCGGCATTTATTTCTCAGATATTAAAGCAAACATGGGAGGGCTGTGGCTGACAAAGTTCGCAGATGACTGCAAACTAGGCGCCATAGTCGATACACCAGCAGACACACACATCCTACAAAAAGGCCTCACTGAAACGGACAACTGGTGCTGTAGTTACGGCCTTAAACTAAATGCCAAAAAATGTATAGTCATCCCTTTTGGAAAAAACAAAATACCCACAAATTATCACATAGACAGCAACCCACTGAGTACGGAAAAAGTAATCGGAGACCTAGGGACCCAAGTAGACAGCGACCTCTCATTTGACACCCACGTTGCCAAAATGGTTAGAAAAACATTCTACCTTGCACACCTCATCATGAAGGGATTCACATCCAGATCCAAGGATGTCATTGTACCCCTATATTCCTCCCTCATCAGACCCATGATCGAGTACAATGCCCCATTTGGTATGTACCTCACCCGGCATTTGCAACAGCTGGAGAGACCAAAAAGTACCTCACCAAAAGGATCAAGGGTCTCCAACATATGTCTTATTCTGCCAGACTAAAGAAACTTCAGCTCTATTCAGTAGCATACCGCCTGCTCACAGGTGATCTCTGCCTGACGTACAAGGCCATGTCCAATCAGGATCTGATGGACATGCTCCACCTCAAAAATCCAAATCCATCAGGACCACGAGAGCTAAAGACTTAAACCTCGGCACAAGTATGAATAGGACATGCTGGAGGGATAGATTCATAACCCAGAGGCTTCCCATGCTTTGGAACAGGATCCCAGTTCGTATTAGGCAGAGCCCCTCACTGACTCTCTTCAAGAGAAATCTTGATGAGTGGATGGGAGATCGTAAGTTTACCCCAGGGGTCACATCTGTGTCACTGCTAGACAGGGGCACAGTAAACTAATTCTATTATATAAGGGGACCTTCATTGTGTCACTACTAGACAGAGGCACAGTATTCTAGATTTATTCTGTACATTTTTGTACCATTTCATGGGGTGGCAAAAGCCACATCACTATGGCTAGGCTTACAAATGCCCCAGGGCAGATAGCCTAGTACTATACTTTGAAACTATGAAACTATAAAGAAAGTCTGTACAAGTATTTTTCCAGTAAGCATTTATTAAGGTACGAACTATTGGTCTGTGTGGCATTATTTTATAGGACTGTGTCTGTATGCACATGCGCATTTTTGTGTGTGTGTGTGAGAGAGTGAGAGAGAGAGAGACTGTAGTTCTAGGCGTATTTGCAACTACTAGAAAGTAGCAGAAAATCATGAATTTATGTTACCCTTACAAAACTTCAGGGTCAGCCGCCTTTCAAAGCAAATGTTTTTCCCTGACCCCCTTTTCAGTGGCTGGACAGTTTCAGGAAAAGCATAAGTTGTACTGAGCAATAAATAATAAAAAAGTAATCTCAGACAAATGTCTTCCACCAGAAAGTATCTGCCATCTTCAAATGGACCAAACCAAAAATTCAAGTATCAGATAGAAAGTACAGGACACACTGGAGACAAAGTTGAATAACTACAGATAATTTAGCAGGGAAGGTCATCTTGTGTAGAAAAAAGGATAATATTGGGGTGAATACCTGCGATGGCAGGGAAACATGCCTCTCATAATGAACACAATATATACCATAATTTACATGAATATAAAAAAATTGCAGTCATGATGATATGAAGAAAGCCACAACAGGCAAGCATACCTGTCTGACCAAAGGACACCAGAAGCAAAAACAAGAAACAAATCTACCAACTTTATGCATAGAAGCAAGTCCTTGATGAAAGTGATCATGTAACCATCCTATGCTTTCACACACAGCCTGCACCCGTAGCCCCACATGAAAAGATAATGAAGTTCTGTGCACAGCTCTAAGGATATTTTTGGATGACAGCGAAAAGAAGAATGGCAATAGTCATGTCTTTCAGCTCATCACAGTCAGATGCATATGATGTGCCCTCACTCTCACATCAACTAGACATTTCAATACGAGTATTTACCTGCCCATTACTGTCAGGCGCAGGTACCTAGACAGAGAGATGTTTCTGTGTCGTGCACTTAGTTTGGGACACATGGCTGAAGTGACATTAAATGGCAGAGAAATATGGCGGTGCTACTAATTCACTTTGGGCAAAGACAAAAATGTTCTGCCATGCCCACAACTTCAGTAACCAAATACACAGGTGAAAAGTAATGTCCATGGCCCTTAAGGTATGCACAAGAACTTCACGGACATCGGATGGAACATTTCCCCCAGGGATCCCTTCAGTATTTTTCCACATCTGCATGAGAACTTTTACTGACACCAAATCACACATTTCCCCTAACAATCCTTTCAGTAATTTCTGCCTGTACATTGAGTTTCTTACAGACTGCCACTTTCCATAAGGGACATAGGCACTACCTAGGTGCAAATTTGTGATTCCCCATCCATTGATCCAAATTGCACTTGAAGAGGGCTAGGGAAGGACTCAGTGTAATGTGAATAGGAAGTCTGTTCCAAAGAAGGGGAAATCTCTGAGACACATATCCGTCTATCCAGCATATTCTGTTTGAGTCACTGACTAAGTTTAGATCCCTAGACTGGGTGACCCTCATGCTATTGAGTGTCATGATCATGTGTATCTAGATCGCTCACCTCTAAGTCTATTCTAGGGGGGTGTGCTACTGATGATGTAAGTTGCAGGGATATTTTACTTCCCAAAGGGTGTAATGCATTTTTTTGCATTTAGTGTTCGGCGACTGTTCAGGCACCAATCTTTTCTCTGATCTAGATCCTCTTGAAGGATATCTGCATCAATGGAGGAGTCAGTGATTGCCCCCAGCTTGCAGTCGTCAGCAAACGTTGTCATCCAGAGGCCTTTTGCATTTGCCTTGACTTCAGAGAAATCATTGTGTAATCACCATCGCACATCAGTTATGTATACCCATAGGTATGCATGCATCCACAAACATACACATTGTGCAAGCATATACACACACGTGTGCATACACACAAACACACGTGGGTGCATGAAATGGTGAGGAAAAGTGTTGTTGCTTAAAATTCAGCTATGTGAATATAAACCACACGAGGCTACAATATCATTGCTTAGCTTAGCAACACATTTTCTGGAAGTTAAGCAATGCAGATCTCTGATAGAGGGTTGCCAAGGAAAGGTGGTGATTTCTAGAATGTAGTCTGAGCAAAAACAGCACTTCTGGCTCCATCACCTGCTCTCACCTCTCAGACACAGTACTTTCCTAAATTCCAAATGTCTACACTTCCTAACCTTAACAATGCACACCATCCCCTTCCTTTCCACCCATTTTTGTACATAGGGTCAGGGTGTTACATGAACCATTGCAACCTCTCTTGATTCAGTGACACTGTCCTACCTTCTTCAAGAAATGCTTAACTGTTGCCAGGTCTTCAGTTTTTTTTATTCGTACCCCAGTCGTTAGCTGAACGTCTTGCTCACAGTCTGCTTGTAATGCCACATCATCTGTTGACTGGGATAGCCTGACTGGATACATGTCCACTGCAGAGCCCTGGGGAGAAATGCTCCAACTTTGTTTACCTGTCTCCTCGAACCAGTTTCGTAATGTAGCCCATCACCAGTACAAACCGTGAGCTCAGAGCTGAGCCTTGATGCACACCCAACCCCCATGAGAACTCCACTGCAAGTCGGAATACTGTTAGCCCTTGTGCCATTGGGTCCCTGTACATAGTCTGCACTAATTCTATTGGTGTTTCTAGGACTTCAGTACATTGGAGGACTGCCTGAATCAGCTTTGTCATATACTTTCTCCAAGTCTGGGAATGCTCACTTAGACTCAGTCCTCATCTTTAGCTTCTCCACTATCTGTGTCACTGCCGACATTGTATTGGCCATGCTACTTCTTGATCTGAATCCAAACTGCTCATCTCCTCTCTTACTTTCTGTATTTGAAGTGTGACAGGAGTTAGCTACATCTATACTGCCTGCATTTGTGAATGTGTAAGGTAATGAAAAAGAAGCCAGCATCATTAGGGAACTTGATGTGAGATCATATAACAAAGGACAGGGTAGCAAAATTACAACCTCTTTCATCACCTTGCATGCTTAGACTGCAGTTATAGCCACCCTAATCTATGAATAACAGCAGATTGGTTGAGCTCCACATACAAATATCATGAACACAAGAATTCAATCCACATCTCAGTCTTCTACTGCATAGGCTGATTGTCTATGGCTGCAAGTTGTCTGTATCGTGCAAACCAAGTGTTCTGGTAAAACAAACAGAACTGAAATAAAAATAAATCAAAAATGGTGGACGATCCTAACCACCTACAACAGAAGATACAATAGGAAATTTTTGAAATAAATAAATATATAAAATGTTAAAAAAAAAAAAAACAGAAGAGACAATGCATAATTTGTACCCATTTATTCCTCAGCATGCACCAACAGAACAGGAGCTGAAACCACTGACTTATCATTGCCTTACAGTCTGTCATAAGTAAAACTTTGCACTTACTTGAATACCTAGCATCTGTCTGGTGTGTTTATGGTTCACACAGTCTTCTGTAGTGATCTTCCTGTACAAAGATGACAATTTTAAAATAATTCCTTCAAAAAATTAGCCACGTATCTAATATTCATGCAACAAGGCATGGCTGAACAGGACTGATTTTCCTTTTACAAGAGAAAAGATTGCAAGAAAGTCTCCATCAGTTTTGAACTCTGTATGTTTTGAACTGAATCAGAAATCCTGCAGAAGTTCAAAGCATGTCATACCTCCTACAGAGCCATACCCCACCACTAATGGCTCCTGTGCCACTTTTCATAATGTGAAATTACAATCCGTTAATTGTGAAGTATTGATAGAATGGGAATCTGTCAGACCTGAAGAATGAGTCTCTCCCCACCACCTCGTTAATGTGAATTGGGGACATTTTCACCTCTTTCAGTGTCTCATTGAGATGAATATAGCAATAACCCACACCTGGGTGTGGGTAATGCTGGATTTACCCACGGTTGGCGTGGTTTGGTCCCGAGTAAGCCCGGACCAAACAAAGCCAACCGTGGGTAACCAGCATTACCCACACCAGGTGTGGTTATTGCTATTATACTATGACATTATTTAAGAAAAGAAACTATTACTTTTCTTAAATAATGGCATAATATAATGCCTGTTTACTGCCCTTCTGCAGATGTCTGGCATCCGGCAGTTCTGATATACTGGCGCCTGCAGTACATCAGAGCTGTGGGCAAAAGCAACGGAGAAAGCAAGATCTCCGTTGCTTTTTACTGTTTAGCTATGTTAAATGGGTTTAACATGGCGAGACAGTTTAAAATAAGCAACGGAGATGTCCGTTGCTTATTTTACAACTGTCTCGCTATGTTAAACCTATTTAACATAGCGAAACAGTAAAAAAAGCAACGGAGATCTTGCTTTCTCCGTTGCTTTTATTTTAAAACCTGTCTTGCTATGTTAAATGGGTTTAGCATGGCGAGACAGCTTTAAAATAAGCAACGGAGATCTCCGTTGCTTATTTTAAAGTCTCATATGTTAAACCCATTTAACATAGCGACAGTGTTTAAAGTAGAGTTATACTAATGGAAAAAAGTCCGGGCGACCGGACCTTTTTCCATTAGTATAACTCGATTTACAATGTGCACGCTGGCCAATCAGCGTGCACGTTTTGGGGGGGGGGGTCATGGTATAATAGAGAAGTTTTTACTTGCCTTCACACTTATTGTGGTATTGTCTTTGCCACAGAAGTTTTGTTTCAACAGAAGTTTCAAATGATTGCTGAACTCCAACACTTGGCTAAGAATAATGAGATCAAGTTTATAGTAAATATCTTAAAAACTCAATTACTGTGACTTTCTTACCACATAGTGTAACATTTTATGAAAATCCTAATAGTAATTACACAATGTTTGTCAAAATGTAGGTGATGATGTATATAATTCATGAAAATTGTGAAATGTGTGTTAAGACTGAGATGAAAGCTGACAGTTTGTCCCTGTATAAGGGCAATACTGACTGACTACTTCAGAATACCTTTCAAATGATCATATTTTACTAGGATCCTTGCAGATGATTGGTCGCTGTCCCTCACTAGCACATGACAAGTGATATAAAACATCATTCTTCTACAGTAACTGAGGCATTCTGAACTAGATTGTGTGACCTAGTAGTTGAGTAAAAGTATGCATGCAAAATAATTGATCAATACTGCTCTGCATTCCAGAGTCACTGTACATTAGGAAGGTTTGTGCCATGAGATATTTTTATTTATTTATTTTGACATTTGTTGACTGGATTAGTCTGACTGGGCGAATGCCTTTTTTCATCAGAGACCTGAAGTGAAAAGCTCCATAAATATACAATCATGATATAGTCAGAGGAATACCATAGGTCACAGTACAGCTACTATTGATACAAATTACAATACAATTATTCATACAGTTATAACAGAGTGAAGGAGTCATTACACATTTTGAAGGATTCAGATATTACATAAGGGTAAATAGTTGCTTTCGATACAGAAACATCACAATACATTTAATAGTAGAATAAAGGGTACTTTAAACATTTTGAAGGGTTCAGGCAAAGTATATGAGGAAATAGTTACCTTCCATACAGAGAATGCAAATAGAGTGAGGTTGTGACAAGATCAACATGGAATGCAAAGACTGTGAAGTTATAACAATAAGATCAACATGGAATATGAGAAAATATCAGAAATGGAGGAGAAAGACAATATGACCTATTTTGTGGAAAAATAGGTGGGAGAAATAAAAAGAAAATCAGGCATGGAGTACAGAGGAGGTAGATTAGGTTGGGTCAGTACATGAACAGGTCCAGGAGTTTAATATAGTTTCTTTGTTTTTTTGAAACAAATAGTGTCAGGAATCAGTCTTAACATGTAGGGGCAGTTTATTCCAGGCTTTGGCTACTAAGTGATTATAGAGAAGTTTGCCAGTGTTTTTACTGAGTTTATATATCTCAAGGAGGTGTTGATCAGAGCTGCAGAGAGTCCGTGTAAATAAGTGTAGCCGGAGCTGGACAATAATTAGGTCAATTAAGGATACTTGAAACAGATGTAGTTGAAGCAGAAGGTGGAGTTGTTGCAATACAGGCTACTGAAGGTTTTTTAGGGATAGGCAATGGTGTGAGTGATAGGGTTAATTTGCTGCAAATCAACCAATATTATAGATAAATTCCAGTTTATTCAAGAGATTAGCTTGTAAGTTAGTGAGAATTGGGGCAGCGTATAAGAGGGTGGGTAGGAAGTATGCCTGTGAGAATAAAACTAGTCTGTCAGCAGCAATTAAGCAGCATCAGCAAACTATCGCACAACATATGAACACCTACAAAGTGGAAACTTTAAATGCCCACAGTGTAGCCAATTGCTAAATGGTATGCAACTGAGGGGAAGATGCAGGTTCTGCATCCTGCCAGAGGACAAAAATGTCTGCTGGGTAACGTCGTTCTCCACATTCTATCAGACGTTGATAATAACTGGAAATGGTGAAGAACTTTGTTTACTAAGTCAATGTGTGGCAGCTTGGTAGAGTGACGGTCATAGCTGAGTCACATGCCAAACTATGGCTTGTCAGCTTAGAGGTATGATTCTCACTTTGTGTGAGAGAGGTGGCATGTTCATATCCCAGACAAGTCCAGCATTTTACCCAGCCTTGATGGATCTGTTGCACATGCGCAAAACAAACTGCACCAGAAACACTAGATTTGGGTATCTGAACTTCTCTTGTAACATAAACAGAATGTACTGGATAGACAAATATGTGTCCCAAAGGATTCCCACACTGTGGAATAGGCTTCACACCCATGTTCAAACAAAACCTTGACTGGTAGTATAGAACTTGCAGCCCTCTTAGACAGCATGGCTTGAATAGGTGTTGGGATGTATTTTTCAGAAGTCACATGTAGAAAGGAGAGTAAGGTCACAGTGAATGAAAAACTATTCTGGGTAAATACATGAACAAACGTCCCCTTTTAAAAATGGAAATCTGTAGAGCATCCAAGCCTAACTTTGGGCAGATATGTGTGGTCTGCACAGTATGGGGTGTGCACTTGTCGAGATCAGGGAAGAGAATTTTTGCAGCAGATATTTTGCAGTGTTTGACAAACACAAGACAGGGTTGTTGCCAGGTCAAAAAACTAACAATTTACAGATAACCACCATCAGAGATCCATCAAATGTTGCTAATGTTAGGAGCATTAGTAAAAAAGATTTTTTTACTGGAAAACTTGCTATGTACCCACAAGATTGATATTGTTATTGTTTGTGAAATATGGTTAAAGAACTATGACTGGAAACCAGTTCTGTCAGGGTATAAGTGTTTTTATTATAACAGACATTTTAACAAAAAATCAGAGATGAAGGTGTTGTGATAAGAATTAGAGTGTTATGAAACTTGTGACTATTACATGTTCACCAATAACACCAATACTGTAGATTGTGTAACTGTGACAATAAAAACTGTGACAATAAAGACGACCCTGTAACATATAACAATTAGTGGAATATACAGACCACTAAAGTCAAGTGCTAATGACCTATAGGAATTCATAAATTTCTTGCATGAAATACAGGATGGAAGAATAATAGCAGGGACTTTACCAAAAAGGGACTGGAACAATAATTGATTCAACAACATTATTAAGGAGGTGCCACAGGGATTGGTCCTGGGGCCACTTCTTTTTGGCATTTACTTCTCTGAAGTCAAGAATAGTGTCAGTGACCACTTGCTGATTAAATGTGCATGTTATTGCAAATTAGAAGCTGTCACTGACTCCTCCACTGACAAAAATGCTTTCCAGGAAGGACTGACAGAGACAAGTAACTGGTGTCAGAGCCATGGACTAAAACTAAATGCCAAGAAATGCATAATATGTTTGGGAAATCATCAACCTCTGGTAACTATCATATTGATAACACACCCCTAAGAGCTGAACCAGTAGTCAGGGACTTGGGGATGCACATAGTATTCTAGCCTTTGACCATCATGTATCTATGATAGTGAGGAAATCATTCTATGTTGTACAACTTATAAACAAAGGTATGGCGTCTACATCCAAGAAAGTCATTATTTCACTGTATTTGGCATTCATTAGACCTATCACTGAGTGCACTTTCCCCTTTGGTATGTACCTAACCAGGTATATCCAACAAATGGAATGTCCTCAGAGGTTCTGCACTAAATGAATAAAAGACATTAGTAATATGTCCTATACAGACTGCCTCAAGGTCCAATCACTGTATTCTGTCTCCTACAGACTAATGGGGTGAGATCTGTGCCTGCCATACAAGGCATTGTCAGACCCCATTTTGATGGACCTCCTACATATACGCAAAACAAACAGCATCAGAATTACCTATTCTAAAGACTTAGACCTTGTCAGTGATGTAAACAGGACCTGCTGGAGAGAGGTATGTATCCCACAGACTACCTCTACTGTAGAATAGGCTCCCATCCATGTGAAGCAGAGTTCCTTCTTAACCTAATTCAAGCCTAACTTGGACAATTAGGATGGGGAACAGAAAATTCATCCCTAGTTTGGCAACTATGTCTCTAATGGATGTGGGCAGCCTGTAAATGGTTCATCTCCCAAGCCCCAGTTTGCACTTAAGGATGTGAGAACTTGTCAGAGATTTGAGATGCATGGCTAGGCTTAAAAAGGCCCTTGTGGTCGGCAGCCTAGTAAACACCTGTGAACTTATGAACAGATTTTAAATATTTCTCTTGTATACTTAGAAAGCTATCAAGATTAACAAGATTAGCATTAGCAAACATTTTCTGAAAGATGCAAGTATGAAACTATGATTGTCTTTTAATGACTGCAATCCACAACAACTAGCCAGAACGTGACAAATTGTATAAGGAACAGATGAAAATATCAACCCGTTTCTTTATTTCTAGCTTCACCCAAAATTCTTGAACAATGGGGAACCAAATATAACATTTTATTTTATCCGTTAACCATGCAACCCCATTTAGTAAAGTGCTCCTTTTCAGGGAAAGGCAGAAGTACTGTCTGGTAAATTGACTTTCTCTAATTCACACAGTAGGTAATTCATCTACAAAAGTTAACAAAACAACATATATTGCTTGGACATGCATTTTTTGATCAGTAAGTACCATGAAACTCTAATGATTGGCATTACTGGGTGACTGTAATCAATGAGGGCAATGACATAAATGTCAGGCAAAAACAAAGGTAAGAGACAGACTGCTATAGTTCACATAAAACGTTAAACAGTTGGGAAGCACTACCTCCAAGCTCCCACCCTACACCATCCAAGAAGGGGTGTAGCCAGAAAATTCCATTTTATACTTACAAACCCTTTTTACTGCACCCAACCCACCTGGCATTTCAGTATATCTTTCAAAATGTTGCCCCCCCCCCCCACAGTTAAATGAATGAGCACATTGTTTTCAGCAGTTACTTCTGAAACGATTAAAGATATTGTTTTTAGATTTGCAGTCCTCTCTATAAGCAATCTAGAAAGCATTAAAAACTTCAAAAATGCACCTAAAAAGCATCTCTTTACTGAAACTACCTCCAGCTGCTACCATGGCAATGATTAGGTAATGTATCGTCTCATAAGTAAGTAACTTACCATCCCATAAGTATGATAAACCAAGAGCTGACTGGTGCTTGTTGATGACTCCAGAGATTTTGAGGAATTTTGCTTGCAACTGAAGCCATCCTTGGCAAGAAAAATAATTTAAACATTATTTTGTACTTTTACCAGCTGTTATCACTGCAGTGTTGAGGATTCCTGTGCTGTTTATTAATTTTCTTGCACTTGCTTAGATTTTAACTTGCATTTTTCCACTGCTGTAAGGACTGTTGTTCTGAAATTTAAGTGCTGTAAATACATTGCATTTGTTTTAGTCAGTGTTTTAGGCATCTATTTTGTGATTCCCTATCGCTTGGGCTTCAAACCAGTCAATTTTACATTAAGAAGTTTAAAATTCTGCATTGCTATGACAGGGGAAGGCTGATTTCACCTATCTGAGCTGAGAATTCCTGGTAGAAAGCTTATTGTGTACTTATTTGATTGGCCTGTGGACAAACCTAGTTTAAAAGTTGCTTTTTCAGCTTGTATATAAAACTCACTTTTGAGTGACGCTGCACTTCACGGTGTCCTATATAGTTAGAAGCACCTAGTTCTATTTTTTTCCTTTAAGAACTGTCTCTGAAATTTTCCATAATCCCTAGCTGCTCAAGGAGCAACTGGTTTGCACACTGAGCAGCATCACCACATCAGTAGCTATAGATTACGCTACTTAAAGCAGCCAAACATCCTCTAGTTGCAAACACCCTTCATTCTGTTCCTTGTAAAACACACATTAGGGTCCAGCAACCATGGATATGCACTTCTATCTCTGCAGCAAGCTTGGTGGACATGAGCATTCTGAGGCAATGTAGCAATTGCCTCATAAGTACTGACAACCACTTAAATGTGGAACAGACAAATACAGTATGTGAGAAATGTAGTTACACAATTTCACTGCAGGCAAGATTCACATATACACATACAAAAAAAACCCTGCCAAACAGGTTGTCAAGTTAAACACACACACACCCCTATGGACCAGACCCACATATGCAGAGGTGCTTACCTGTAACCTACCCAAACAGCAGAGGCCGCCAAGATGCTGTCTTCAGCAACTCCACGTGCACATAAACAAGACAACTCCCACCATAACACATATAAAGTACTCCACATAATGTCTCAGCTATTCAGCTCATAAGGTGAAACACCTCACAACCCAATATTCTGGTCATAGGAGGCTCCACTGTGAGACACACTGATGTAATTATCACAAAGCTGAATAAGGAGAAGGTCACAGTTGTCTATCAGGGGTCAGGATTCACCAGATTATGCAAGCACTCAGGTTACTAAACCACAAGTACCAGTGTGACTTAGGCATAGTGTATGTGGGCATTAATGACCTGAGATGTACCTCCCTAGACTATATTACGAGAGACAAGACTGAGCTCTGAGAATGTGTTGTTGGTGGGTATGAGCCTTGCATTGAGCAGCATTCTACCTTCTCCAGGGATGATTCCACCATACCAACAGAAATTGATTGATTTAAATAATTGCCTTAGCTGCTGGGGGTCCAATATTTGTCAACTTGGGAGAACATGCTAGACCGACTATGCCGCTTTGTAGGGATTGGCCTGCAATTCTCACTACTATGCTTTTGGATATTGGTCAAATCATTTCCCACCCCATACTACCTTTTCTAGGCATTGTCAAACAGATAAACCTTCCAACTTAACAAAATCTGCTTATGGTAAGCTGAAGTTTTTACTACTCAGTGCTAGGAGTCTCAACAAGAAACTACACTCCCTGTAAGCACCACCCCTCCCAATGAGAATGATGGTATCTGTGCAATTACTGAAACATGGTTTAAAGCCAAGAAAAGCACCCTGGTAGTGCAAAGGCTAAGTGCCTTCTATACATTCAGACCAACCATTTCACATGAAAGGACAAAAGGTGGAGGTGGATCCATCTACATAAAAGATAAGCACACCTCAAGAATAGTCGAACAATATGATACACTTCAGCTCCTCCATGTCCAACAAACATTTGGAAAAATCCCTTATCCTATCCTTGCTCTCTCCAGGTCCACCACCATGGTCCTGAAAAGAAAACATACTTCATAGCTGAATGTACTATAATCTCTTAACATTCAGCCCAACACCATACTCATTGCTGATCTAAGCTACCCCTTCATTAACTGGAAAGGTTACATGACCACTAACATGCAGACTCCAAGATTTCCAGACTTTGTCCTCACTGATTAGATCAGATCACAAAGCGGTCAACTTTGAAATAAATATAAACCTGAACCCCATCTAGCCCCGGAACTTTCAAAAAATGTTCTGACACTAACAACCTCCTATTAAGTGGCATCCCTAATTTTCTAGCTCCCCCAAACCCAGAAAATATGGACACCTGTGAGGAGGTGTACACAAAAATCCTGACCAACCATATAAGCAGCTGTATAGAAATGGCAGTAACAGACCAAAATATAAACCTAAGTTAAACTTCAAAAACAAAAAACCCTGGTATAAATAGGTTGTACAACAAAAGAAAGAAAAAAATCCTGTTCAGAAGTAGGAGAGGATGTGCACAACAGGGCAAATGTTCGTTCATTAGTCCAAACAAGCAATTCAGAGGACTAGTCAAGTCTTCAAAAACCAGCTCTGAGGAAAAAATATCCTCCCAAGCAAGGGATAACTATAAGACATCTTTCAGTCATGTCTACAATCTTAAGGGCGACACCCAACAATGTGCAGAGTTAGTTGCAGATGTCACCACCTATACCCAGCCAGAATATAGCAAATCAGGTGACCGATAACTTCAGCAGTAATTTCACCTCCCTATCATGTCTAGTTGCTCCCAAGGAAATACCCTCTACCTATTATCACAAAAGAAAATGTCCTCACTAGGTAGGCTTAAAATGGCCCACAAGGGCAGTTAGCATAGTACTAATCTATAAACATATAAATCTATAAATCTCTAGACTGTGATGTATTTTGTTCTTTGATCTTGGGCCGTGGCTGAAAAGGCTCAGTAGACCCGTCCACTTACCCAGTGAACAAATAGTAAATGCATTAAACTTTGGCATTCATAGCACCTAAGTAAGGATCTTGGTAATTGTAATACTCAATATTTTTCTAAAAGATGCATACACTTTTCTGTTTTGGGTAGAGAAAAGGTTATGTAAGTCAGCCATCCATTTGAATAGTTTATTAGGAATATTTAATCAAATATATTCCAAATCATCTCCACACTCCAGACTCACTGGCCAATAACAGAGTGACTTTCACACTTCAAAATTTTTAGACTTCCACTATTAGAAAGCTATTTACTGATAACTTACCAGCTGAATATTTAAAATTGGTAGCAGATGCCCTGTCAGTCCCCCATCCCCATACTAATTAAGTGTTATACAATTAAAAACTATGCTTTCAAAGTCTGGAAAACCTCTTATATTATCCCAATTAATAAAGATGGTAACTCAAGCACCACTTTCAAAAAATTCTGAAAAAGGTATCCACATACAGCTAATTAACTACCTTAATAATTAATAATCATCTATCCCAAATGAACACAGCTTTCATCCCTTCATGGCACTACAACTGCCCTATTTATGTTTACCAATAATAATCAAACGAGAACTAAAGGTAACCTAGATTTGGCTGTGTTCATTCATCTATCTAAAGCCTTTGACACAGTCTCACATCCAAAACTCATTACAGAAGTCTAATTCCTTATGTGGGAAATGGATGTGAGATGACATGACAATAAATAACAGGGTAACAAAATAATAATTCCCTACATCATTACCAGACCAATTCAGGTTGCAGTTATGATATTCATTCCTGTGGATATATCTGTGAAGTTCTACATACAAACATCGTAAACACAAGACAGCAGCCAACAACTGCTGCTTAGGTTGATTATCTCTGATTCCATCTTCGTGTGCCCATGTAATTGAAGAGTTTGAGAAACTCTGAGACCTGAAGTGGCACCTCTGTGCATACCTCTCAACTGCCCCTGATTTTCTGGGATGTCCCTAATTTTGATTCAGATTTTAGTTCTGCTCCTTTTAATCCCTCCAAAATTTGGAGACTTTTGGAGAAAAGATGGTGAATTACACTTAATATATAATGAGAAAAATTACAGTTATAGACTACATTTACTTCAGAAAATGGCGATATTGTACTTTATGGCTCACCTTTAGTTTTGTGCAGGAGTGGGCGTGGTCCGGATGATTGACGAGTGTACCTGAATATGAAATAAGACATGATTGGCATGCCATGCATATTAGCTGCTGACATCATGCATATAATGATTGTAGATGAGCAGCATTTCCAACAGGCTTGCTAACAATTATTTAAAGAAGTTCATCGGAACGTTCCATAGTAATGGCTGTCTAAGTCAGCTGCTCATCTGCATTCATTGCATGCATCATACCAGGGGCTGGTTAGCCAGAGTTGGTATATCCAAGTGGCAGGGGGTGTGGGGGTTCAGCTCCTCCACAGGTGGGTGCAGGGGGCTTGCCCCCTGCAAAAGCAAAGGGAAAACATGTAATTGCTGTTTCTCCTACAAAAAAAGATGTGGAAATTCATGCCTTTGACGTTCTTTTCTGGGTTGAAAACCATGGCGTGTTGGTTATTCATGAGACCAGCGACAGGTCAACCAGCTGAGGCAGGGTTTGGGTGACACTTGCTATTGCGCATCTGGTGAGCCTGTAAAGTAAAATATCACCCAGAAAATGTCTATTAATTCACATTCTCATATTCTGTCAATGGCTCAAGTTAATAGAAAGAGTATTTTAAAAGTGTCCCTAATTCTGTTTGAGAGTTGGCCGTGATTTATTGAGAGCTATACCTCTGTATAACTAAGCTGAGACTGGTAAATGCTAATGATTTTAGATTATGCAGCTAGGTACCCAAGTGTCCTAGGTGGCAAGTCCTTGTACATGACTAGCCCCTGTGATCAGTTGCCTACCATTGCTTCTATGTTGCTATGTGCTGCACATATGTTAAGAACCTCATTAGGAAGATACTGTTGATCATTCACATTCGTTACCATCAAACAAGAACAAACTGATTTGAAAATACTGACAGCTGGAGACATGTATAAACATTTGCTGAAGCATTTCTTTTGTGCACACACATACATATTTATATGCACTTTCTGTGGGCCCCATATGTTTTAATGTGTTTAGATTGACTGTAATTAGAAACGGCATGAAAAAGTGACTGGATGCTTTGGCTCGTAAGGATCTTTATTTATTTTTAAGGTTAGCTGTAGTAAGTGTATAGTAGTAAGTGTATATGTGACAAGTATACACCGAGTTGTATATTTGGACGACTACTGCTTTTGCAGACATCATCCTTTCTACCTGAAATGTGTTTTGTGCATGCCACTAAAACACAACTACAGCTGTAGGGGTTTGAAGTAATGTATGTGATATGCTTTCATGTAGCTTCTTCGAAGCTCATGGTGAACAGCATTCTCTCCCCCCAAAGAATAATATGATGATGATGATGATGATGATGATGATGATGATGATGAAGCAGTGTCCTCTGTGATATGTTTGGATATGGAACTATCTGTAGGAATAAATCCTAAAATAATATAAAAAAGACCAATAAGTAGCTTTTTTCAAGTAGTCCATGTAATTATGTAAAAACATCTGGATACAGGCATAACATTTCTAATAAGCAGGCTGATAGTAAATTTTTTTTTGTGGTGACCTGCATCTGCCAGAGATTTTAATTTGGAAAGACTAAGTGAATGCTTCATGAATGTATTACATATTGATAAGTGCAAGCCATACCAAGCAGCATACTTCAGCTTATTTCTGGGTTGGAGTATGTGATTCTGTGATTTAACCATAGAATGTGGAACTAACTGGAAGAACGGATTTAACCCTAGAACATGGAACTGTAAATGTTTTACTTGGCTATAGCTATTAGTAATTGCTGAAGACCTGCTGATTTTTAGTTTTCTGGCAACCTTGTTTTTACTTAATTGACTGCAGACTGCACAGCTGCTGCTTATGCATTTAGTGCTGTCAATCCAGTTCCATTATTTAATTACGTTTATCCAGCCTTTTGTGCTGAATTCTTGCCTGTCTTTAAACCTCACTTGTCCTCCTCAACATTATTCTGCATGCATTGTTCTCACAATTTCCATTTATTTCTATTCCTTTTTCTAAGTATCCCTCTTCCAGTTTTTATCGCTTAATAGTCAGTACTTTAAATACAGTTGGTTTAGACTTTGATTTCCATTTTGTAATTGTTTTTTTTTTGGCAGCCAACAGAATTAAACTTAAGGTCTTACTCTGTCTAGGCAATTCGGATGCTTTGTCCCATTTCAAAAAGAATAGTTTCCTTAGCCGCAGCCATTTGCTCACCCAGTATTTCTGACAAAAATTTGCCAACTCATCACATTGCGACAACATTTGTTCCCGGTTACCTCTTTCCCCATCCACACCTCCAACGTTTGCTGTCTACAGGAAGAAACAAAGTCAGCTTGGGGTATAAAAATACCAATGCAAACACTTCCAAACAAAAATCCCAAACCTTCTGGAATTTGTTGTGTACTTGGGGAGCCATACATATGTCCTCCCATTATTCTCGTGTAAATTACTTTTCCAGTCTTTTCTAAAGTCCTCTGTTACAGTTATTATGCAATATTTTATATGCTCTTCTTATCCCTTTAAAAACTCTACCAGAGCAGCAGATCTTCCACTTAATATTCCCGTATCCATTTGTTTGCCTGTCCTCTGATATTGATCCCTGGTAGCAAAGGCAGTCTCTAGCATACAGTCCAAATGTTGTCTTGGCCTCATCCCACTCATTTACCTTTCCTTATGTAGTTATTTGCTCCCAATACCTTGGTTCCTTTGCCAGTTTCATCCAGTAAATTCCAGCCTCCTCTTGTATGTTTTTGTACCCCTACTCGCAGTCATCTGTCTTGGCAAAATGTCCTTTCTCCATTCTCTTGTTGACTTAATAGCAATAAGTATTCTATAAACTTTCTGAATGTAATATTCTGTACAGCTGTCACTGTTCTCTTTGAGGATCTGCGTCCCAAATGCCACTCTCTTTTTTTGAACCCCACCCTTTCAGTTTTGAATTCTAACCTACTATTTGTGTTGTGTATATGAGTCGTAACTGCGTAGCTCTAAAATATCCCTTCAGATTGGGTAATGGTAAACTACCTTGTTCTTTTGGAAGGGTCAGCTTATCCTACTTAACTCTTGCCCTCTTCCCTTCCCAGATAAATTCTTTCAGCTCTTTGTTATTGTCCACAGCTTTTACAGTGTTTGATAAAAATATGCCTGACATTTATAAAAATAAAGAAACTAAACACACTTTCACTGCTTGTATCTTACTATCCATAAACAAGTGCTTCCAGTTTCTCTGCAGTCCAGGAGGTAGTGCTGCATGGCACTCCCAGGAGGAGGGGTGGCTGTACCTTCACATATCACTAACACTGGTGGTGGTAGGTGAGGCAGGATGTGTCTGGCTGTGAACAAGGTATATGCAAGCGCAAGTTGTTCATGGCTGTGAACAAGGTATATGCAAGCGCAGGTTGTGCATGGCTGTGAACAAGGTATATGCAAGCGCAGGATGTGCATGGGTGTGAACAATGTGTAGGCAAGCGCAGGTTGTGCATGGCTGTGAACAAGGTATATGCAAGCGCAGGATGTGCATGGCTGTGAACAAGGTATAGGCAAGCGCAAGTTGTGCATGGCTGTGAACAAGGTATATGCAAGTGCAGGTTGTGCATGGCTGTGAACAAGGTATATGCACACGCAGGTTGTGCATGGCTGTGAACAAGGTATATGCACGCGCAGGTTGTGCATGGCTGTGAACAAGGTATATGCAAGCGCAGGATGTGCATGGGTGTGAACAAGGTGTAGGCAAGCGCAGGTTGTGCATGGCTGTGAACTGGATATATTCAAGTGCATCTCCCATTAGTTGTGTATTTTATCTGAACCTTTCAGCAAACCAAGAGAAATTAAGTTTAAGTGAATGAATGTTTGAGCTCTGTGTTTGGATTGACTTGAAGGAGGAAGATAATTAGTGTCCTAAATGCATATTTATTTCTGTTGCAGTGTCACAACAGACACCACTCAGGGTTGTCATATTTAGGCACTCTTACATATACTGGGCAGGAGAGATGGGGCATCACCAGTCAGCAAGGAACCTTTGGTTACTGAAAGAGAGGGTAAAGGTGGCATGGGGTGGGCATAGAGATATGCGGTGGGATGAAATGCTTCCACCTCTGAGGAGAAAAATATATCTGAACTGTTGCCAGACATTGTAATTATTGCGAATTGGAGGAAGTGGCATGGCAATTTTGCAGTTATGTCACCTGAAATATAAAATAATAGACACTAAGGAGGGCATCTTGAATTTGTGGCGAAAGGCTTACCTGGTGTGATCAGATGATGCACAAAAGACTGGTATGGAGGGGCATTTCATGGAAGGGACATGAGAAGGTTTATCAGACAATGAATGGTTTCATGGCATCCATCATGGTAGATGTGGGTGGCACTGTTTTCCATCATCCATCCATACGAGTGAGGAAGCAAGAACTCTACAGATGGTGTACTTTTGACAAAAGAACGAATTATAGAATTTCTAAATGACATAACACTTTCTGCTGTTAATGTAATAAGAGGTCTGCAGTAAAAGTAATGTATGTGACATTAAATATCTTTAACTGTTTTTTTTTCTTTGGACATTTCCTGAGCTACATATCAATTAGGAGACCTGGTCTGTAAAGGAAAGCATTATTACAAATTTATGATCTTTCATTTTGGAAATGAGTATTATTGTTAGATCAGACGTCTGCATAGCCTCTGACATGCTAGGATCCACACTCCTGAAGTATTCCATCCTGGTACCATTCCATATTGTTTTAGAGATTGTTATGAAACTTCCATATTTTACTTACTACTTTAAATTATTCATTTGGCAAAGTAAAATGGTGTGATATTGATTGGGGGGGGGGGTTGAGGTGGATATACAAATAGGCTGGTGTTGCATAACTAACATGTGGTAGGTACACAGCAAATCATATATGTGATGATCCACAATAAAATGTTTTAGTATTAATAATAATCTAATATTAACACTGATATTGCCTAAAAGTAGCTCATGGGTTATAAAACAAGGTGCAGTCTGCATGCTGGCAGGATAGGGTAGGCACCCTTAGTGGAAACGCAGCTGAGGGATGTGTACAGTTTGAATTTACCTACAGGTGATTAGAAGACATTATTAAAAATATTTCATATTTATGATAAAAATGCGTGGATAGTGTAATGACAATGGGGATTCCAAAAACAGTGGTTGTTAAAGGAAAAAAATAGGGCAAACAGAGGCACAGACATACCAATGTATAATTATGAATAATAGATGTCTTTCTATTCAATGTTGCAGTATTCTTTACATATGGGTTGTATTCCACCCAGAAGACCCGATGTCTGGCCTGTATACAAATGCTTAGAGCCACTGGCTGTACGTGGGACGTCTCTCATAGGAACAGACAATGTCAGCCATAAAAGGGACATCCACACATACCAGCTTCAGAATTTTTTCACCACCATTCAGAAAGGTTGACTCGTATGTTCGGTTTGCTGTTGGATCCTGTTGGTTCGTCTTACATCTTCAGTTAAGTACCCCATAGGGGATTTGATATATTGTTACTGACTTGTGTTTTGTTAATGTCATCCAGGAAGGGCAAGTGTAGGTGTGGAAGGCAAATTCCACATAAAGGTTATCACAAGTTGTGCTTGTTTTGCTTAGGGCCTACTCACGACCACCGGTCCTGCTCTGTTTGTCAGGCCTTCATTCCCAAAACATTGCACAGTCTGTTGTCTTTTAATTTATACTTAGAAAACCAAAGACTCAAAGGTCTGGCTAGGGACGCTTAGGAGGGTTCTGCAAGTACTTCTGAGCCATCTGTAAAGGGAAGGGTCAACAAAGCTAGGCCCATATCTTCTTTAGCTGCTGCTCTTCCCTCCAAAATACCCCTTGAGGTTGATGAAAACCCAACAACACATTCGGAGGTAGGGTCCGCTCCCTCAGCAGGTACCGGGATGGAAGCCTTCAGGAGTGTGGCTCCTAGCACGTCAGAGGCTGTGCAGACATCTGGTCCAGGTGACTTGGGGGAACCATGGCTAGTGGTTGCAGAAGACTCAGGAACTGCTCCAGCTTCCTTGTGCAAAGAACTATTGGAGGTTAAGCCTACGTCCGCCTTCTCTCCTCAAAAGGAAAAGCCTGTGAAAAAGAAACAAGAGACTAGGCATGTTCCTGCTCCTTCTACCCTGTCGGATTGGGTAATTTTTTTTGCAGGGCTTTATTAAGGCCCTAATGGCTTTGAGCGCTGCAGCTTCGCCTTCACCCATAGCGGACCTGGCTTTTGCCTCTTCTCCAGTGCAGCTGTCTAGGGTCCAAGGCCTTATTTCAGGACAGCCTGCAGAACTTCAGATTCATGACACAGATTCTGAGGAGTCTTCATCTCTCCTATCATCCTCCTCTCAGGTGGCTAGACACTGTCAAGTGTAGTTACCATGCAGTGGAGGCCTCTGCCAGAGCAGCAGCTTCTGCTTCTGTTCTAAGAAGACATTCCTGGCTACATCTCCAGGCACTCCTTGATGACATCAAGGCAAAATTGCTTGATGCTACTCTTGACAATTCCTCATTGTTTGGAAAAGCATCTGCAAAGTTGTTGAAATCACTGCAGGAAAAGTAAGGAACTCCAGGAATTGAAACACCTACTGGTTTCACCAGTTCCAAAATTTCATAGAAATTTCCCTGCCAAGACTTCCTTTGTTAGGAAACCTGCTCATTCCTCCACTTCTGTTCCTTCTGGAGCTAGACCTGCAAGCCTTCCAGGAGCCACCCAAAGGCCAAGGCTGTTACTCCTACAGCTGCAGTTGTGGCCCCTTCAGACCAAAGTCCTCTGTGACACCTTGCACCCTCTTCCAAGTCATGCATCTCTGTCCCTTCACATTTCCCTTTCCCTACCACCTTGGATGGAGATCACTCTGGACTCTTGGGTGATTTCATTTTTCCAAAACAGATACTTTATGACTTGAGAGACCCTCCCTCCTTTTCAGGAAATACCTCAACCTCCCTCCAGTCAACTGCATCTGTTTCCCTTGATTCTGGATTAGCTTTCCAAACAATTTTTATTTTTTTATTTTATTCCAGCTGGATATATTTTTCCATTTTCAGTAGAGCCCGGGAGGATGAGCTAAAAAATTAAAGAAAAAAAAAAAAAAAAAAAAAAGGAATATAACATATATAAAGTAACCAAGATTTCAAAAAACATATATATAGGTGGCATAGTAACAACATAAAAACTACAGAAGTAAGAAAAACAAAACAAAAAAATGTTAACATGTTGACATGGAGAATATACTCATATATATACAGAGAGAAAGGATACAGGAAAGTCGAAAGCTGCAGTTATATATGTACACTTTTTTTTTTTTTTAATAGATAGTTAGAAGGAGATGTTATAACAAGGCACCATTCTGTCTGTCCCTCAAGACCAGCAGGGAAGGGGGGTTTATTCCAGGATGTTTCTAGTTCCAAGGAAAGATGGCCCTTGGAGGCCTGTCTTAGATCTGTCCCTATTAAACACCTTCCTTGTGGTCAACCAATCCAAACAGGAACAAAAGAAACCATGAAATCCAGGGTGAAGCAAACATAAGCAGGAAGTAGTAAATCCACAATTTCTGATGAAGATCCTGATAAATTAACTGTTTGGGGTGAAAATGCTTATTCCTCTAAATAAACTGTGTGGATTTACTACTTTCTGCTTGCATTTGCTTCACCCTGGACCTTCCTGGTGGTGCCTTCCTTCAGACTCAAGCTTTCTTAGCTTCTCTGGATTTCAAGGATGCATACCTGCATATCCCTATACACCCCCTCTTCGGAAGATTTTTGCACTTCTCTGTGAGTTCTTTGCACTTTGTTTACTGCCTTGCCCTTTGGCCTTTCCTACTGCTCCAGTGGTATTCGCAAAGTGCCTAGCCCCAGCCATTGCATATTTAAGACTGAAAGAACTTCAAGTTTACCCATATTTAGACAATCTGCTGTTACTGGCAGGCATCCTGGATGTCTTAACATTTGAACCTAACCATCCGTTTTCTGCAGGCACTGGGTTTCACAGTAAGTCTCAAAAAGTCACGTCTCACCAAATCAAGATCTTATATTCTTGGTTCAGGTTTTGCATAGAACTGATTATTGTTTTTCTCCCTGTGGAGAAAGCAACTTATCTCAGGGCATTCATGTAGGCTCTTCTGCCTCTTCCTTCCATCACTGCCATGGAGTTTCTGAGACTGCTAGGGTTCTTGGCTTCTACTATTCCCATGCTGCCCTTTGCAGCTTTGCACATAAGAAAGTTCCAGTAGTTTCTCAAGACAGTTTAGTCCAGCATGCTCATCCCTTAGATGTCATGATTCCCCTCCTTCCCTGCCTGAAAGCAGAGTTAGGTTGGTGGATGCAGCAATTCACTCAAAACCCTGACCTACCTCTTCAGGTTCCTCAACCAGCTCAGCAACTCCTCACAGACGCCTCAGACTTGGGGTGGGGAGCAACTTTTGCTTCCAGGAAATTTCAGGGCCTTTGGGGTCCCCTTCTCAAAGGAAGGAACATATCAACATCAGGGAAATTAGGGCTTTACTTTTAGCCTTACAGACATTTCACCTTCTGTTCTTGCCAGACCCCTAAAGATCCTCAGAGACAATACCACAGTCCTTTGGTACATAAACAAGCAAGGGGGGCACAAAATCTTATCTCCTCTATCATTTGGCCATCAAAGCTTAGAAATTGGCTGCCTTGTACAAGGGAACTCTGCATGCTGTGTACTGCCTTCAGCTCAGAACTTGGTGGCAGATGCATTAAGCGGATCCATGACACACTCTCACAAGTGGATGTTCCACAGAGATGTTTTCCAGGACCTAGTTCACCAGGGGAGAGGGGGGTATTCCAGAATTGGGGCTATTTTCCTCCTCTATGAACAGACAACTTTCTCGCTTTTGTGCCAGGGCCCCTCATCCTCAAGTGTGGAAGGTGGATGCCCTCTCTTTCTTATGGAAGGGGAGTTTTCTCTCTGCATTCCGTCCCTTCCCCTTAATTCAGAAGGTCCTGTTGAAAATTCTGCCGGACAAACCAAAAGTCGTCTTAGTGACTCCCTTTTTGCCAAGACAGCACTGGTTCCCTCTTCTGCAATTAGCCAAGGGTCATCACTACAAGTTACCTCATCAGCTGCACCTGCTCACCCCAGACAGGGGATCATTGATTCACTCACATTTGCTAACTCTGCAGCTGACCCTGTGGATGATCAACTTTTGATTCCTTTCAGGCACCTATTCTCCAAGGACGTGCTATGGGTTTTTGCAGGAGAACAAGAAACCCACTACTAGAAGATCTTATATTTCCAAGTGGAGAAGATTTTCCATTTGGTGCCAGAAAAGTGAAGTGGATCACTTTGGTGTGGACATTCCCTAGTGGTTTCCTACCTGTATGAGTTGCTGAACAGTGGCTTTTCTTACTCCTCGGTTGAAGTCCATTGTTCTCCCTTATATGTCTGCTTGCCTTTGATACCTCCCCTAGGTTCCAGGCTAGAAGTTAAGCGTAAAGGATGTCCTACACTTAAGACCCCCCCCCCGCCAAGGAAACCATTTCCTCCTCCCTGGGATATCAATTATGTGCTGGAAAAACTTACCCAGGCCCCTTTTGAACCAGCAGCTTCTGCTTCTCTAAAGTTTTGCACATGGAAAACAGTGTTTCTGGTAACCTTAACATCTGCCAGAAGGGTTTCTGAAATTCAAGCATTAATGGCTTTGCCCTCCTTTCTGGTCTTCCATAAGGACAGGGTGTCCTTCAGAGCTAACCCTTCTTCATGCCAAAAGTAGTGAATGAGTTGCACTTAATAAATTTATCCAATTGCCTACCCTCTTCCCTTACTTCAATCCTCTAAGTGAGAGGATTTTACACACCTTAGATGTGCATTGACAACTCTGATTTTACTGACAAGACAAAGTCTATGAGGATGTCTAACCAACTTTTTATGTCATTTCATCCCAGGGCTCTGGGCTTCCCTGTGTTCAAACAAACTATATCCACATGGATTTCTAAGGCTATTGTCTTTTGCTATAAATTCCATGGAAAGTCCTTATCAGCATCTGTCAAGGCACATTCTGCTAGGTCAGTTGCATCCTTAGGGGCCTTCTTCAAGGGTCTAGATGCCCATTCCATCTTGGAAGCAGCCACCTGGTCATCTATTCACACCTTTATGAAACATTACAAATTGGACACTGTTTCCATACCCAGAGCAGAATTTGCTAGGGCAATTCTGTATGGATTCTTGGAAAATGCTTCCTCTTGGTTTCCTCTTCTGTCCTCCTCCCTGGGTTTCCTTTTCAACTCTTGTACTCTCCCATATGTAAAGAATACTGGAACCTTGACTAGAAGGGTATAGAATAGTTGTGTAAAGTCTTACTGTAACCATAGCTGTCCTTCTCTTATATGTTGTGGTGTTCTAGCCCTCTTGCCTTCCCCCGACATCTTGCTTTTCGTAGGATGATCCACCTAGGCTGTCCTGGGGTTTTCCTCATTGGACTTTCTTATTCTGAAAATGGTACGTGTGGACTTCCCTTTTTATGGCTGATGTC
Organism: Protopterus annectens; assembly: GCF_019279795.1. Classification (NCBI taxonomy): domain Eukaryota; kingdom Metazoa; phylum Chordata; order Ceratodontiformes; family Protopteridae; genus Protopterus; species Protopterus annectens. The sequence continues at coordinate 1,151,422,886 of NC_056746.1, forward strand.
TGTGCCCATGTATGCTGTCCCACTTACAGGCAGTGGTTTTGAGCTTTTGTATACAGGCCGGATGTCTGGTTGTCTGGGTGGAATACAACCCATATGTAAAGAATACTGCAACATGGAGAAGGGGATCTATGGTTATGGTAAGATTTTACACAACTATTATTTTTCTGGTATTCTAATATTGAGCCTAATATCTCATTAATGGTAAGTCTTGCTTGATAGATGAATGTGCAGCTAAAAGATGACATGATTTTCTGGGAATGCACAGTTAAGCAGTAATTGTTTGTAGGTACATACTAGGCTAACAACCACCAGGGCTTTTATACGTGTAGCAGCACAACCCAACAAATTGTCTTCCTTTGTATCATGGATGTATTTTAAGAGGGGTTATATTAAGTTACTAAAGGTAATGTGGGGGGGTATGTTAGTTTTGGTGTAGTTACTGACTACCTCTTATATATTGACATGGGGTTAGAACCAGTGTGAATCTCCAATTTCCTATCCATTGGTCAAGGTTACGTTTGAATAAGATAAGTGATGGACTCTGTTTCACATGGATGGGGATCCTCTGAGACGCATGTCTGTCTCACCACCATGTCCTGCTTATGTCACAAGCAAAGTTTCAATCCTTGGATGATGTAGTTCTGATGCTGTTTGTTTTGTAGATGTGCAAGAGGTCTAACAGAGTTGGATCCAACAATGCCTTGTATGCCAGCATAGATCACCTCTCAGTCCATGGCACTGGGATCAGTCTTATGTCTGTTAGACCCTCTTGCAAGTTGTTTGTGTCCTGAGGGAATCCGAGAGCTCCCAATTTGCAATCATCTGTGAACTTGGTGGGCCAAAAGACCCTTGACATTGGCATCTACTTCTCTGAGGTCAAGGCTAAACAAGAGTGGGCCCAGCACAGAGCCCTAAGGTACCCTCCTGGTGACCGGTCTCTTAGTGGAGGTGGTTTCTCCAATCCTGACTTCTTGGGGTACTGTGAGCCAGCTGGCAGTTCAGTGAGTTAACAATACCCAGCTAGGGTATGGTATCAAACACCGTAGTTGGATATAGGTAGGTGGTATGCACTATTTTACCCTCATCCATTGCCTTTGTGACCCTCTCCAAGAATGTCAAAGGTTGTCATAGCCAGGAGTGGTAGTGGTGATAAGCTTCCACTGTCTATAAAATGCTCCTGTGGAATGTGTCTGGCCTTCATGTGTGGCTTAGTTTCTAAGTCTGGCAAAACCATTTGTACTGACAGGAGAAGAGGCAATTGCAAGTGACTGGCATCTTAGAACCAGTTGCTTCGGGTGGGCAACGCAACTCGGAGAAGGTAGACTGTGATTTAAAACCTATACTGCCTTGCAGCAATAAATAGTCACGGTGAAGACTTTGGGAGTAAACCTGAAGAAAAATATGGAGATTGAGTCCCTAAGGCCATTTGAGGTTGAACACAACCATACTCTGGCAGCTTATGCGATGACACTGGTGGCAAATTGTACTGGTATTGCCTTTTTCCTTGGATTACATTAGTGTAGTGTTATGGAGAGGGTGAGTCTGCTGCTGGGCATCAGCTGTTTCCTCAAATTCACTTGCCCAGGACTACGCCCTGGAGAGAACACTCTAGCTTTGCTTTGTGAGTGGTGATACAACACAGAAAGCAGTTACTGGTAATAAGCCAGTGAACTCAATTGGTGTAGAGTGAGGTGCCAGGGCCTACTTCTGAAGGTGGGAGAGATCCTTTGATCTCTTTGGGTAGCTGCTGCTTGCCTTAAACTGGGAAGCCCCCAGTCAAATAGGTGCTGTCTTGCCTTGTTCCACTGGGTGTTTAGGGTTTAAGGAAACCCCAACAGGTGTAACCATACACCTGGAAAAACAAAACCACAATAAAGTAAACCAGCTGTTAGGCTAGGCACATGGACTGTAAGAATGATGACTCCAGGCCTTATGGAAGATCTACAGAACATCAGTGATACCCGGAAGATGGCAGTCATTAACAGCAAGTTGAGCAGATTGCATATGGACATTGTGGCTTTACAGGAAACAAGGCTACCATCCATTGGATGTTTCAGGGGAAAGACTACTTTTCCCAGGCATGGTAAGCTTCCAGATGAGACCAGAGAGCATGGTATTACGGAAACAACCTCGTTGGTTCAGTCATACCATCAAATATGGTAAATGAGAGACTGCTGAAAATTCAGCTACAAACACCAGAGGCCATGGTCAACATCTTCAGTGTCTACACTCCAACTTCTACCCAGGAAGTCAAGAACAGGTTATATAATGAACTTAGTGCTGCCATCAGTGAGGTCTCTTCCCATGAACCATTATTCATTCTTGGTGATTTTAATGCCAGAGTTGGCAGTGGCCATCACAGCTGGCTATCCTCTCTCAGACAGTACAGAACATGATATGACCTTTGCATAACCGGCACCTTTTTCAATGTCAAGCCCCAGCACAAAGTTTCTTGGTGGCACCCAAGATCAAAACGTTGGCACCAGTTTGAACCTGTCCTCACTAAATGCAGCAGTTTAGGTAGTCTTAGGGTAACACGCAGTTACGACAGCTCAGACTGTGATATCAACCACTTGCTCCTGTAGTAAGGTGAACATCCAGGCGTGAACGTTCTTTCACTCTAAAAAGGCAGGGAAGTCACGCATTGACATAGGAAAGACTTGTGGCCCTTCAAAAGTACGCAAGTTTGTTCAAGGACTTCAGGTCTTGCGCTGCCTGAATGACTCTGACACCAGCAGGAGATGGGGAAAAAGTACAGGATGCTATGAATGACACTGTAATAGCTGTCTTTGGGAAGAAAACAGTCAAGTGTGCTGATTGGTTTGAAGCCCACACTGAAGTGCTGACACCTCTGATTGAGAAGAAGAGAAAAGACCCTGTCCTCGCCCAGTAAGGAGAGTCAAATGCAGTAGGTAGCTCAGTGGTGTGTAAATAATTGACTTCAACTTTCGTTCAAGGTTTAGCAGGCCACAGACATTGGTAACATGCGAGGAATGTATGATGGGATCAAGCATCCATCAGTCCATCACAAAAGATTTGCCCAACTTTAGTCAGCCACAGGTGATGTCTTAAAGGATCGAACCAAGCAAATATAACACTGGGTGGAACACGTCTCTCTGGCATACAGCTGATAGTATTTAGTTCTGCAGAGAATGCCGTCAAGCCTCTGCCAAATGTGACTGAACTTGATGCTGAGCCCTCTCTGGAGAGCCCTCAAGTGCAATGCAACAACAGGACAGCTTATTCACTAGCCAATTTTGCCTTCTGCAAGGTGATTTCAATGTAATTTCAATGTAATCATTTAGGAAACAACTCTTGGGAAATGGATGATTTTTCACAGAAAACAGCTTAAATGCTCTTAAGGATGTAGTAAAACAGCGATCACTTAAGTATTGAAAGACAAGTGCAATAAATCAAGTACAAGAACTCATCTTTGCAAGTGCAATAAATCAAGTACAAGAACTTTTGTCTGGATTGCACTGGATATAGTGAAAACACTTCTGAATTGCAGGTGAGGATGTCGAGCTTTGCTGAGCTTTGTGGAAATGAGGGGGGTTTCCAGGGCTGCAAGTTATGAAGGGGTGCTTCCAAAATGTTATGAATAGTAAATATTTTCCATATTTGCTTTAGTTATGCAGAAATGGGGTGTGACATATTTGGGGTAACATGCAACATGTGGGTATTACTCAAAATTAGCATTATAACATGGTGGTTAATGTTAAGGTTTAAATAAATATAACAGTTTGTTTGGTAAAGTAGTTATATTGCATATATTTTCAAGTCCAAATTATTAATGTAAAATCTGTGTGCTGTCCAGAACAACTAATGCTTCTGTCAGATGCATAGCATTATGGCACAGAATTTTGCCACACATAGTTGCCATCTTATGTATGTGGTTCTGTAGATTAATACTGTTTTTGAAATATTGGGAAAATAATCGATATGTGCAACCTACTATTGTATATCACTGGAAAGCATGCGATCAGATAGACCCAACATATCAGTGAGTGAATTGTTTATCTTGCATGATTGCAGAAGTATAGCTTATTGTTTGAACATAACACTATTAATTTTTTGCAAAGAAAATACTGTTCTTTAAATATAAACTGTCAAAAGATAGGCTTTTAATATTAACACCACTGCGTAGGCCATCATCTAATGAACAACTTTCAGATTTTGCACTTGCGAATCATATGAGATATGCACTGAATAGGTTATTTGGGAGAAATGTTGTCAGGAAGCAATGGTTTTCCCGTCTTAAAGGAGTACAACAGGTTTCTCTAATGTATTCTTCAACTTCATGGCCCTTTTCCTCCCTATTTACATTGTCCTCTGTAAAGCAACAACAATAAAGCATTTAAAATTTTTATAATTCCCCTTACTTCTGTAACAGAGGCCAACCTTCTCATACTGTGATGGTTTCACTTACAAAATGATTCTCTCACGTTTGAATAAAGCTTGCTGGAGTCACCCAATTACTGACATCATCGAGGCCAGGCAGTGCGGGTACTTTTTTTTTTTTTTTTTTTTTTTTTATCAGTTCCCTCCCCCAGAGTGACATCACCACAGCCGTCATCTGATTCTAACTAAAATAATAAGACCCACCCATTCTGTGATGTCATGGCTCCCTTGTCCTTCCCCCAGCTTGAGTGCTGTTCATTTTATTCAGTAGTAGTGTAGTAACACCAATGTTTGGAAACACAGAAATTTGGTATGCATACTTGTACATTCTGCACGGCAAATGATGCTTAGGTGGTGTATCGCTTGCATACTTCTCTGTTGTATTTGCACCAGATACTTCTAGTGTGCAGTGCGGGAATAGAAAGATTAAAACATTACCCTGGTATCAGAGGTGGCAGTGCAACATATTCATAGTGGCTTAACATGAGAGTAGCTCTAAGCAAGCACCATGTGAAACCTGAACAAGCACCTAGAATTATTCAGTGCAGCTTCCACACCTTAAGTCTGAAAATGAATTCACATACTCACATGAACAGGAGTAGCTGCATATTGATGGCTAAAGGTGTATGGGCATGTTGGGTGCTTACTACATTGCAAAACTGGTATGTAATGGTGGAGATATTTGGAAGGCATGAGCAAACACACCAGTATATTAAAGCCATAGCACCAATTGAACTGGAGGCTGGCAAATATATTTAGTAAGGGATTTTGTCCATGCACAAATATTTAAACGGTGATTCTTTGCAGTGGCATCCATTATCTGATTCAAGGTAAGTTAACCTTGATGTCCTTTATTTAAAAAAAAAAATCAATAAAAAATTTACTTTGTTATAAGTGACTTCTGGACACAAGAAAAAGGAAGGGGGAAATACAGCAATGTGGTTTGTATGTACAAAGACAAATCCAGGGACACTGCAAAAGGTTTTTTTGCAAACCAACCAGTGGAGTAAAAACATATGAAGGCAAACACTGCATATCAACACACTTTGCACATGTAAATCTCAAATTTTAACAAGGTGGAAGCATGAAGTGATACCTTAACCCTTAAATCAATAAAGATCTAAACTGGTTAATAGTATAAATGTTTTATTCTTTAGCTCCTTGGTGCAAGACCTTACTGGATGTGATTGCAGTCAAGTAAGGCCATGGCTATAGTGCAACAAAAAAAATGTCCCCTGTAACAAAGGAAATGCTAGAGCAAAGATTAAATTACATGAGTCAATCACCCTTCTGAGATCTGCCAAACAATGGAATTACCAGGTCAAATTACCCTCAGGACTTTGACAGCCAGGGAAGCTAAGTGTTATGGGGGAGGGGAGAAGTAAATGGACTAGAATTCATTGTCTCACAAATTAGTGCCATTTAAACTAAATTAGAAAAAAAAGGCAGCAGTAAACAGCACTTTGAGTGTGTTCTGTGGCATTTGCACTGTTTCTGTTTTAAGTAGTCATCCAGCAGCAGGGAATGTTCATAGGTTCATAGGTTCATACTAGGCTATCTGCTAGCCCATAGTTATGTGGCTTTCGCCACCCCTTTAGTTTGAATAAAAACTATGCCTATCATTTTGCTGTGCCTCTGTCAAGCAGTGACACTGAAGTAATCCCTGGGGTATATCTGCGATCTCCCATCCATTGGTCAAGATTCCTCTTGAACAAGGCCAGCGAGGTGCTCTGCCTCACATGTACCCGGATTTTGTTCCACAGCATAGGGAGTCTCTGGGTGATGAATCTGTCCCTCCAGCACGTTCTATTTATAACCGTGAATTACTTGCACTGTTCTATTTTACTCAGTACTTTGTATGCATGCAACATCTATGAAATGACAGGAACTTTAGGCAAACAGAGGCCTGCATAATGTAACATTTTTGAGCCAAACAATGATTTCTGGGATACTGGATGGCAACCTGATTTGTCCAAACCATGTCAATATGCCAGCCTCCAGGTGGTCAGAGTCTGGAATTACATATAAAAATATTTAAAATCCTGTAAATAATCCCAGAGTGCTGTTAAAGTGTAGGAAACATCATGCCATGATGTTTTAAACATGTTTTTGAGTCTGTGGGTGCGGTACTCCTTTAAGAGACTTCAGGAAGCAAAGGGATTAATTAGCCTCCTGTCGCTCAAGGCTGCATGAGTCATCTTTTTCCCCCATTTACATACATTATAACATCACACATCTTTTCTTTCTTTGTAAATGTCATCAGGCCAGTATTACATAAATTGCTGAATTCTTGCCTTCCTTAAACATCACTCATCCTGAACATTATTTTGCATGCATTGTTCCCACAGTTTCTGTTTATTTGTATGTAATTTGCTCCTCACATTTTCTAAAGGCCCATCTTCAGTTTTTGTCTGTTTTATAATTGATATTTCAAATGCAGTTGATTTACTTTGATTTCCATTTTCTACTGATTGTTTTTTGGCAGCCAGTAGAATTAAATTCAGTAAGACATTATTATTTTTTTATGCAATTCAGATTCTATATATATCATATCAAAAGAATAATTTCCTTAGTCATTTGCTTAACCGATATTTGTGATGGAGTATTCTGGGAAATGTCATCGCACTAACAAAGCTCATGTTCCCAGTTGCCTCTTTCCCCCATCATACCTTCAATATTTACTGACTGCCTGAGGAAAAATTCTTTGAAGTCTGCTTGGGTATAAAAATGCCTATGCAAAAACTTCAAAGCAAAGATCCAAAACCTTTTCCACTCACTTTATTGCATACTTGGGAGCCATACATACTTCCTACCATTGTTTTCTGGAAATTGCTTTTCTGGTCTCTTCTCAATCTTTCCTAACCTCCTATAATTTGATTCCTATAGTTACCATGCAGTATTTCATATGCCCTACTAATTAATCCTTTTATAATAGCAGCTTCTGTTCACGATTCAACTAAAAACTCCACCAGAGCAGGTCTTTCACTCAAGATTTCCCTGTCCCTCTGTAGTTATAAAAAATAATTGCTTAACAACCATCTTTCAAAATGGATGCTTATTATTCAGATACTGTCATATTCTTTTTTAGCACTCTGCATTTATGCTTCTTTTTTGAGATTCCCATTGTTCTGCAGTTGCAGTATGTTTACATTTGTCAACCCTAAATAATTTCTATTACTACTTAACCACAACTTTGTCCTTTATTTCTACCCTATTTTTAAACTCACATTTTCGTTTTATCTCACTGACTGGCTATAACCTCTGGAGATATTTATATTTTGTCTCTCAACTCTCTTTTTAACAGGTGGATAGCAAAGCACATAGTTAATAGATCTGCTGAAGCTTTCAATTAAATACAAATGTTCCTGTAAAATAGAATTTTTCTAGTCTAGCCCAGTTATTGTACTTTGGGGAATAACATGTAAATTCTGAGTGTTTGCTACTGAATTCACATCTTCCATACTAAATATTTTCATAAATTTCTTCAGAAATCTACCCCCTCATTATATTTTCCCATCTAAGTCCTCCTAGTGCATTCTCACTATTGCAAATCAAGTTCCAGTCTCCACCTTTCAGAAATATTACTTGCTGTAAGCTGATAATTTTAGGAAAAATATTCTTAAAATCCATAGTAGTGTTTTAGTGGAATGTGAATATATGCCAGCACACTCCTCCTCCCTTGCCAATAGCCTGTTACTACCAGAAATCTATCATTATTGTTTTTTATCCTCTGTCACTGTTGGAGCTCCTCTAGCAATTGTAATTACTCCCCTTTTTCTTTGTGCCAGATATTCTCTTGAATACTTTCCCCAAAGTCCTTCCTTTTCAAAGTCACATCTTTCTAAATATGTTTTCCTGTTGCATTGGTATTTGCACTCATTTACACTCCACGATTATTAATATAATTC
>NC_056746.1:1151433694-1151528694 GCF_019279795.1 Protopterus annectens
ATATGCCACTGAGTACAGCCGGAGTTTTTTCAGTCGGACTGCATAGGACATATGTTTGAGACCAATAATCCTCTTGGTGAGGTACTTTTGTGGTCTTTCCAGCTGTTGGAAGCATCTTGTGAGGTACATCCCAAATGGGGCATTGTACTCTATGATGGGTCTAATGAGTGACGAGTAGAGGGGCACTATAACCTCTCTATTTCTAGATACAAACCCTTTAGTAATTAGATGGGCCACATAGAAGGAGTTTCTAACTACTTTGGCAATATGATTGTCAAAGGAGAGATTACTATCTACCTGGGTCCCCAAATCTCTTATTACCTCTTCTGTATTAAGGGGGCTGCCACCTATGTGGTAATTCGTGGGTGTTTTGTTTTTCCCAAATGGGATGACTATGCATTTTTTGGCATTTAGCTTGAGGCCATGACTTTGAAACCAGGTGTCCGTCTCAGTAAGGCCCTTTTGGAGGATGTCTGTGTCAGCCGGAGAGTCATTTATGGCTCCCAGTTTGCAGTCATCGGCGAACTTGGTTAGCTATAGTCTTTCTGTGTTTGCCTGTACTTCTGAGAAGTATATGCCGAGCAGTAGGGGTCCCAGGACCAAGCCTTGCGGGACACCACTTGTGACTGGTTTAGAGTCGGACCTGGAGCTTGCTATTCTTGCCGTGTGAGTTCTGTCTGTAAGCCAGTTGGTATCTCATCTTGTGATGTGTGGGGGTTTATGTTCAGGCTGGTGAGTCTTTCTGTAATACCCAAGTGGGGAATGGTGTCGAAAGCCTTGGTGAGGTCAAGGTAGGCTGTGTGAACAACCTTTCCCTAGTCTATGGCCTTGGTGACTGTCTCAAATAAGTCAACCAGGTTTAGTAGGCATGATCTGCCCTTAACAAAGCCAAACTGGGTTGGGTCAAGTGTTTGGAGGTTCCCAATGTCTTTGTTAGTGAGTTCCATGATGATGCGCTCCATAGCCTTGCAGATCAGGCTAGTCAGGCTTATGGGGCGATAGTTACTAGGGTCAGTTGTGGCCCCTCATTTGTGAAGAGGAATAACCGTTGCTGTGTGCCATTCTATGGGCACATAGCCTGTGGAGAGGCTGAGGTTGAACAGCGCGTTTAGGTGGGGGGTTAGTTCATTCTGTAGTTCGTGCAAGATGCAGCCTGGGGCACCATCTGGTCCCATTGACACCGTGTTTTTGGCTTTTGAAAGGGCTGTTTTCACCTGTGCGTCTGTGATTTTTGGGACACTACACTTTTCCGGTATTGTTGTGGGCCCTTTTGGAGGTGAGAGGGGGGTGAAGTTTGCACTGAATCTATCTGCCAGGATGTTGGCAATATCAGTAGGTTCAGTATATGTGCTATTTTGCAGTAGTTCAGTGCATATCTGCGAGTTGCCACTTGGATTCCTAACATAGCTAAAGAAGGCTTTGTGGTTATCTTTTGAATCCTTGGCTATTTTTCTTTCAAATTTAGCCTTGGATGATTTCCTGAGGGACCTTAGTTTCTTACTGATACTGATCAGGGATGTCTTTCTTTCTTGGGATTTGCTTTTTTTCTGAACTAGTTTCCTCTTTCTATTGTATAGCTTGTTTATGGCAGGGGTCCACCAAACTGGTTTCCTTCTGTTAGAGGAGTGACCTGGGTTTTGCTAGGGATGGCATGATCCATGCATCCTTGTAGGTGCTCATAGAGTGCATTTGTAAAGGTTTCTGCATCTTGGGCAGCATTATCCTTTAGTGTGGGGGCTGTGAAACTTGCCACCTCTGTCTTATGTAAGGTGAAGTTTGCTTTAGAAAGGTTTTTTTACTGTGGTTTCCGTAGTTGGGGGTGGTGGTGGGGTGTGTATCTAACCAGTGACAGGTTGACCTTGGGTGTGGAACACCTGTCGCCCATGTTGATGATGACCAGGTCCAATATGTTTTCACCTTTGGTAGGGGAGTTTACCAGCTGATCCAGGGCGTTTGAGTTGATGAATTCTAGGAAGCGCTGGGCCTGGGAGTTTGTACTCTAGTAGTTTTCCCAGTGAATGGTAGGGTAATTGAAATCACCCAATATCAGGGTGTTCGGTAGGACCTTCATGTTTTCCAGTGTCTCCAGAAAGGTGGAGTGGTGGTCCTGGGTTATGGAGGGTGATCTGTAGCAGGCCACAATTTGCTTTGCAGATTTGCCTGATGTTAGTTGCACATGGATGATCTCAGAGGTATCATGCTGCGCCACTAACCTGGAGGTGTAGGTATCCTTGATGAATATGGATACACCCCCTTCTTTTGTGTTTCGGTCAGTGTTCTGTGGCCGAAATGTGTGGTATGAGTTGTAGCCCGGTAGTGCTGGGGTGCTGTCTGGAGCCAGGTTTCAGTTACAGCACAGATGTCGACATTCTCCATACTGAGGAGTGCTTCGAGCGCGTTCATTTTGAGATTTAAACTGCTGGTGTTGAGTAGCATAACCCTCAGTTTTTTGTTAATTGTGCTGTTTACAGAGGTGGGTTTGGCTTTTGAGCCTTGCCTAAAAAAGGCACTATGGGAGCAGCAAGAGCCTTGGCCAATATTCGAAAGCCTAGGGGTGACAGGTGCAAGCCGTCTCTTGCGAAGCAATGCAGCTTGTCGAGCATGTCATCCCAGGCTGACAGACACTGGATCCCCTTTGAATGACACCAGAAGCTTAGCCAATTGATGAAATTGATAATTTTTTTCTTTATACTCTGGTATCATTCTTGGTGAGGGCAGGATGCTACTCAGGGTCAGGGTCATACCAGCCTGGGCTACATGATCAGAGAGCTCTTCCATGTCTCTTTTCATGTAGTCCAGGGAGGTACGTCTCTGGTCATTCACACCAACATGAACAGTGACAGAGTCATGTTTGTACTTGTTCTGGGGTGACCTGAGTGCTTGTGTTATGTGGCGGTTTCTGGCTCCCGACAGGCAGCTAACAGTAACCTTCTGCTTGTCCAGCCTAGCGAGTGGGACGTCAGTGTGCCTGACTATAGTCACCTATTACTAGTGTGTTAGGTATGTTATTTCGCCTTAAGAGCTGTGATTGTGCGGCACACTGATTTTGTGTTTTATGTGCTGTCTGGTTTGTGATGGGAGGTGCAGGTTGTTTGGGTGTCTGCTTTGGAGGTCTCTGATGCTTTTGCAGGTTTTTATTTAGAGCCTCTGAGTATCATTTTGTGCATTTTTTGCCAGTGCTGTTTTAGTAGGTCTCTGTGCGGCTGGAGATGTGATGCAAGTGTTAACCTTCTCCTCTTGACTGTCTGTTCCAGTCTTGGGTGGAGACAGCTTAGCTTCCAGTTTGGCTGTATAATTGCATCTCTTGCATATGCTAGTGTTTTGTGGTAGGAGGAAAGGGTTGTCTGTGTACATGAGGTTGTAACATTGCCTCAGGATACCCATTTTTACCAGCTGGACTGGAGAGTACACCTGAAATTGCCCTTTGGTCATGCCTGAATAGTAGTGTGAGCTGCTTAGTCACTTGGTTGGTGAGGGGTGAATAAAGAGCCTTGCCCTGCTGGGCAATCAGTGTCAGGGTATATTAGTGCTTGCTATTAGGTCTGAGCAAATGCTGGGCTGTAGGATGCTTTTTGAATGCTTAGGTTGAAAGTTAGGCTAGTTTCAAGGGAAAAACTGAAGAGGAGACTTAGTGAAGCCCGGAATAATTTAACTGTAGCTAACCGGCGCTGCCCAGTGCGCAAAACCGTGCAAACACGGTTTTTATAGTAGGGAGATGAAAGCGAGAGAAATTAGTCCAAAATGGCCAATAAACTACTAACGTCTGGGCTGGAACCACTCCGCCAGGGACAGATAGGTTGCTCAAAGCTCCCCTCTCTCACAGGTGAACATTGAAACTTCCTTCTATCCAAGTAAGGTATGGACAACTCAGAAACTAGTATCACAGCCCTGAATTCAGCACTAGCCTGAAAACTGGACTATACTAGCTTAGAAAGGCAGGACACAAGGAATTTTTTTTTTTTTTTCTTTAAAAGATAAGGCAAAAACAGTAAACAAATACACTTAAAGCAGCTTTAAACGACTACAAGTGATCAGAAAAGGCTATCACACTTTAATGTGTAGCCTACAACAGTTAAATTATTTAAATAAAAAACTTTTTAAAAGTGCAGGCAGTCAAATAAGTACAATATGTGAAAAAAACAAGCTTTTAAATCACAATAAACACTGGAAAATCTGCATTTAGGCGGAAAACAGTTGAGTACAGCAAGAAAGTACAGAAAACGTATACTTAATCACTCCAAAGTCTCTCTTCTAAACTAGAAGGCTTGTATCAGTTTAAGGCTTTCTAGTGCTACCCAGTAGGTTAGTTACAGGAAAAATGGGAAACAAGCGCAGATGTGGTCTTTTAAACCAGAAAGTTGAAAGAGACGGACAAACTGTCCAAATGGTCAAACTACAATTCTGGGCCAAGAACCGCTCCTCTCTTGGTAGACAGGCTACCTAGTGCTTACTACTCCCACTGATAAGCTAGAAGGCTTTCCTCCAACACAGAAAGGCTTGTGGGGCTCAGAAGCTTACCAACAGTCCTGGATACAGCAGCTCTGTATCTGGACTAGGCTAGTTACAGGAAAGGTGGGAAACAAGCTCAAGTGCGGCTTTTAAACCAGAACATTGAAGGAGATTGAAAAAAACTGCCCAAACATCCAATAGCTACAATTTGTGGGCCAGGAACCACTCCTCTTGTGGTAGATAGGCTACCTAATGCTTACCACTCCCACTGAAAAGCTAGAAGGCTTCCCTCCAACACAGAAATGCTTGTGGGGCTCAGAAGCTTATAAAGAGTCTTGGATACAGCAAATCTGTACCTGGACTAGACTAGTTACAGGAAAGGCGAGGAAAAAGTATAAACACAGGCTTTTAAACCAGCAAGTTGAAAGAGATCAAAAACTGCCCAAACGGCCAAATAAACTACAATTTCTGGGCCAGAACTCACTCTTCCTTTGGAGGATAGGCTACCTAGTGCTTACCACTCCCACTGATAAGATAGAAGGCTTCCCTCCAACTCGGAAAGGCTTGGGGGGGGGCTCAGAAGCTTGCTAACAATCCTGGATATAGCAACTCTGTAACCGGACTAGGCTAGTTATAAGAAAGGCGGAAAATGGGCGCAAGTGCTGCTTTCAAACCAGAAAGTTAAAAGAGATGGAAAAAACTGCTCAAACAGCCAATAGCTACAATTTCTGGGCCAGGGACCACTCCTCTTGTGGTAGATAGGCTACCTGATGCTTACCACTCCCACTGGTAAGCTAGAAGGCTTCCCTCCAACACAGAAAGGCTTGGGGGGGCTCAGAAGCTTACAAAGAGTCCTGGATACAGCAAATCTGTACCTGGACTAGACTAGTAACAGGAAAGGCAGGAATAAAGCGCAAACACAGGCATTTAAATCAGAAGGTTGAAAGAGATGGAAAAGCTTCCCAAACAGCCAATAAACTATAATTTCTGGGCCAGAAACCACTCCTCCTGTGGTAGATAGGTTACCTAGTGCTTACCACTCCCACTGATAAGGCAGAAGGCTTCTCTCCAACACAGAAGGGCTGGGGGGAGGGGGGGTTCAGAAGCTTACCAACAGTCCTGGATACAGCAAATCTGTACCTGGACTACACTAGTTATAGGAAAGGTGGGGAGCAAATGCAAAACAGGCTTTTAACCAAAAAGTAGAAAGAGATGGAAAAACTGCCCAAACGGCCAGTGAACTACAATTTCAGGGCCAAAACCCACTCTTCCCATTGTAGGTAAGCTACCTAGTGCTTACCACTCCCACTGATAAGCTAGAAGGCTTCCCTCCAACACAGAAAGGCTTGGGGGGCTCGGAAGATTACCAATAGTCCTGGATACAGCAAGTCTGTATCTGGACTTGACTAGTTACAGGAAAGGCAGGAAACAAGCTTAGAATTTTTTTTTTTGTTACAGAAAAGCATCTAAAACAGCAGTAACTACAATTCAAATTGCAGTGCAGGCCAGCACACCCGAGTGTGTCGCAACACTACGGCAAATACAGTTCAAATAAATGCAATAAAATTAACAAATGACTAAAAAACAAGTGCAGAAGGCAGTAAATTAGAAGGCTACTAACAAGCAGTAATAAGTGCAGAGTAAGAGCGACTGAACAGATAGCACGCAGAAGAGCAACTAAGACAGTTACAGTAAGAGCAGCTGAATAATATATATATATATATATATATATATATATATATATATATTTTTTTAATATTATTTTTTTTTTTGAGGGAGGGAACAGAGCAGGATTAAGAGGCTACAGGGGTTGTCCTTCCCAAATGCTCTCTTTGTACACAGTAGGAGTGCCTGAAATCAGAATATGATCTCACTGCACTCAGTTGAGTGAGCAAATGAGATGGGCCCAGAAGGAGTATCCAAATACAAATCTACAAGAGGCCAGGGCAATTTCAAAGCCACCAACATTAAACACCAAAACAAGGACAAAGAGGGTGGGTGGGGAACTAATTATAGAGAGACCGCCGCAACTTCATTTGAGTTGATAATCAGTGAAAAACACAAGTAAATAAATTAAATACAGTACTATATGAAAAAGAACAGATGAGTGTACTTAAATTCACTTATACGTCCAGTTGATTTCAGGTGGATGTTAGCTGGCCAAAGCTCAGATATTAAGCAGAGATAACTCAGAATGTACCACTTATATAATGCAGGACAGAAGATGTAGAAGTCTTTGAAAGATAAGTTATTGCGCTCATGGTATGATCTTTAATATCCATTAAGGCTGTGTGTTCAGTTTACGGTGTGTGTGTGTGTGTGTGTGTGTGTGTGTGTGTGTGTGTGTGTGTGTGTGTGTGTGTGGGTGGGGGAAGGGGCTTAGTCTAAACAGAGAGTTTCAGGTGTTAAAGGGTCCTTTGGTGCTCTTTATTAGGTACGGGTCTCTTTTAGGAAGTAAACAGGGGATAGAGAGAGTTGCTGTGGTCTTTTGCTAAAAGGGAAGCTTTGAAGCTTTTGTATCCATTTGAGTCTTTGCAACTTTTCCAGTTGTACCAGATGACATATGAATAGGTTACAGAATAGCGTACTAATAAGACCTGTAAAAAGGGAGAAGTTTACTTCTCTGGCACATGGCCTCAACCTCCCTCATAGGATTAGGTGGGCAGCTTTATATGATTTACAGCCAGTAGAGCCTGTATAGGTTTCAAATATTGCACTCCATACAGATGTTGTACTACACTAAACTGGACCCCAGTTGTTGCCATTCATAAAGAACTCTAAAAATACTCCAGTAATACTTGCCAGTGTTTCATAACAAATAAACCTTTACTAAGTACAAACTAAACATAACTGTTTGGCACCACACAATAATTTCTAGTCCCTGGTTAACCATAACTAATCTACGGGAAAAAAAATCAGCTGAGATGCAGAAAATAGACTATTGTGCATTTGTTAAAATACCAACTTTTGTCTCTTCATCAGATAGTCTTTATGTACTGGATTAAGTGTCTGTATGTTATGGGTTTAGAGAATAGTGACCTCAGCGTAAGAGAAGCAAGCAGCCTTGACTTTGTTGGTTTGTTGCACGATCAAAACATTCACTTACAATTTGAACATTTAGTAAAAGTTAACAGCAGTCCAGAATTTCAAAAGAAAATACATGGTTTTAAAGCATAAAAATAAAAATGAATAGATTTGTTCAACAAAAAACTCAATTTTATTCAATTATGATGAGTGCTTCTGGACTTCATCAGAGCATTTCTCGACTGAAGTATCCTCATTATGTTGTAGCACAAAGCTCCTCGCATAACACCCAGCATCATCTCTAAGTTTATCTAACTCTCTTCCTACATTATGAGCATCTTTGTAGCATTCTACAAGAAGCTGACTTCCTGTTACATAGATCACTTTGTTGCTCTTCATCTTAAGCCACATGCTTGTATATGAATAATACTGTACCTACCTTAAAAGCAAACTGAAGTCAAAACAGACATCTACATCATTCATTCTCAAAGTGAAGCTACTCTTTCACTCTTCAAGCCCCCTCCCCTTCAGTTGTCAGTTTAAAATAATGTGGCAAACTTGCACCTGCCAACTGGAATAGCCTCCCCACCAATTTAAGTGAAGAAATGGCATTAAATATACTGATCCGAAGGGTATTGCCAATATCCTGGCAGATCGATTCAGTGCAAACTTCACCCCCCTCTCACCCCCTAAATGGCCCATCTCAATACCGGAAGATTGCCAAATTCCAGTAATAACGGCCACACAGGTACAAAACGCACTCTCTAAAGCTAAGAATACAGCATCTATGGGACCAGATGACATCCTGGGCTCTGTACTACATGAACTAAAATATGAACTGGCACCTCACCTAAGTGTCATGTTTAATCATAGCCTCACCTCAGGTATCGTGCCCACTGAGTGGCGCAGAGCTACAGTTATCCCAATCCACAAGGGGGGATCCACCTTGGATCCCGGAAACTACTGTCCCATCAGTCTGACAAGCCTTATCTGCAAGGCCATGGAGCGTATTATCATGGAACTTATAAAAAAAGACATTGGCAACCTTCAAACATTGGACCCCACCCAGTTTGGGTTTGTGAAGGGCCGATCTTGTCTCCTGAACCTGATTGACTTCTTTGAATCAGTCTCCAGAGCTATGGACAAGGGTAAGGTGGTCCACACAGCCTATCTAGACCTTGCCAAGGCCTTTGACACCATCCCCCACTCTGGAATCATAGATAAACTTGCTAAGTTGGGAATTAATCCCTATGTCACCCAATGGGTTGTTAAATGGCATACTGATAGAACCCACACTGTAAAAGTAGCCGACTCCAAATCCAGCTCCAGACAAGTGACGTGGAGTACCTCAGGGTTCAGTCCTGGGGCCGCTCTTGTTTGGCATCTACTTCTCTGAAGTACAGGTCAACACTAAGGGACTCTGGCTAACAAAGTTTGCAGATGACTGCAAACTGGGAGCCATTATTGAATCCCCAAATGATGTGGATACTCTACAAAAGGGCCTTACAGAAACAGATGCTTGGTGCCAGAGCCATGGGCTCAAGCTCAATGCCAAGAAATGTATTGTTATCCCCTTTGGGAAAAAAACATGTATCCATGAATTACCATATAGGTGGCAGTACACTAAACACAGAAAGTGTGATAAGAGACTTAGGGACACAGGTGGACAGTGGTCTCACCTTCGATAACCACATCACCACAACAGTCAAGAAATCCTTCTATGTGGCACACCTCATCACGAAGGGCTTTTCATCCAGAAAAAAAGAGGTCATTGTCCCACTGTACTCATCCCTCATTAGACCCATTATAGAATACAACGCCCCATTTGGTATGTACCTCTCAAGACATCTGCAACAACTGGAAAGGCCTCAGAAATACCTCACTAAAAGAATCACAGGCCTAAAGCAGATACCCTACGCTGACCGCCTTAAAAAACTCCAGCTATACTCTGTCGCATATCGTCTACTCAGAGGCGATCTCTGCTTAACATACAAGGCCATGTCAAACCCAGAGTTGTTGGACATTCTACACTTAAAGAAATCCCAATCCCTCAGAGCTACACGCTCCAGGGATCTAAACCTTGTCATCACAATAAACAAAACATGCTGGAGGGATAGGTTCCTGACCCAGAGACTCCCCAGACTCTGGAATAGATTGCCCATACATGTAAAGCAGAGTGCCTCTTTGGACCTCTTCAAGAGGAACCTTGACGATTGGATGGGAGAAAGGAAATTCACCCCAGGGATCACGTCAATCGCCCTGCTAGACAGGGGTCCAGGAAAGTAAATAATGTGGGAAGAAATAGCCAGGGAATTGTTATGGCTAGGCTTGTATAGGCCCTAGGGCTGATAGCCTAGTACCAACCTATGAACCTATGAAAACTACCATGAATTTAGAAAAATAATACTAGATAATTTCAAACAAGTTTTACAGATGCATCTGCTTCATTGATAAAACCTCATTTCGATGCAGTTTCTGTTTTCATGGGTACAACACCTTTGCCTGTTGGGTAAAGTGATTGCTCAGCTGAAGCTCTGCTCCTGTTTGTAAATAAGTACATATGTAAGTAGGTCTGAATGCTTTTCTCTTTAGTCTAGAAAGTGGTTACTGTCTGTCAGCTGAGACCATGTAAAGGTCAGTGTGTTAATTTTTCCAACCTGGGAAGTGATTACTGTTTATCAACTCGCACATGTAAATAGGAATCAAATGTGGTTTGTAAATGTGTATTGCTTACACTAGATAAATAGTGGAGAATGCTTGTTTTACCCCATCTGTTAAGTGGCTTTCAGTTATCTTTGAACTGCTTTACTTTGTGCCAGCTATAATCCGATAATGCCTACATTATATTCCTAATAAGTGAGTGTGCTTGTTTGTTACATTGTACTGTTCTCATTGTACTGGCTGCATGCATGTATCATTGCTGTAAAGGGTCCTTGGGCCAGTATTCCAAATTACCCATTAATAAAATAAATAAGAGGCTGTAATCTGCAAGAAATTGAGGGTCTTTTACTGTTTTGTAAACATTTAGCTGTTGCCCATCACTAAAATATTAAGCTGGAGTCTTCTTAAAATAGCAGAATAATACATTTTTTTACTTGGAAGGCAAGGGTCATGTCTTTTGCAACATTTGTGTGCAATGTTAAGTGCTGTTTGAAGGGAGATTGTGTGTGCAGAGTTAAGGACATTGCTCCTAAATTTGCATTTGTAGTATGTATGTCTGTTCTGACATCTTAGATGTAGGTACCAAAAAGGAGTGGCCTTTGCCTATCCCCACCTGTTGTGTATGAACATATAGCCGGTTATGAGCCCATGTTATGGCTTCATTTACGTTGAGATCCTTACTTTTTTTTATTTTTATTTATTTTATTTTTTTTGCACTCTCTTGCCATGTTGTCTGTTGATCATCAGTATCCTCCACAGGCAATAGCTTCATTTGTTCACCAGGCTGAGGGTTGGCCAGAGGGACCGTCTTTCAGACCGCCTAAAAGGGTAGTTTTTCTAATTTTGTTTCCCTATTTCTGTTGCATGTACCTGGCAAGGCACCAGGGAGGGGCATGCATTTTAATGACAAAACAGGGCATCCCCTCACTTCTACAAGAGGCATTCCCTGTCCTCCTCCCCAAGGTACTAGCAGTGAACTTTCCAGTCTTAAATAGGAAGTTAACAATTTCCTGTGTGTTCCTGAGTGTGAAGCCCCCCTCCCCGAGAGGCAAGTGGGCCATGCCCCTTCTCTCATCCTCCTTCATGCATGCCTTGCTCTTCAGTGCATGAGCCATTAGTCAAAATTTGGTCACCTGGGCTTGGATTCAGTTTGGAATCTGTCCCCTGCACCATGTAGCTAGATTTGATCCTTTAAGTTTTGTATATGATTCAGTCATTGGGTATAGCATCAAGCACTTAATCAGATCTAGGTAAGTTGAATGGACAGATAAACCTTCGTCAGTGGTAATGGTGGCCACACATACACACAAACCCTCAAGATAAGCATGTAAGACCAACTTTTGATAAAACTGTACTGGGTTAGGTAATGGAGAAGATTTTTTATTTCTGTCTGAATAGGTTGCATGATGCTTTTCTCCATCACTTTGCATAATATGCTTGTGAAGCAGATTGGTCTGTAGTAGCCTAACTCAAAATATCAGGAATCACAACTAGGTTTTAGTGCAGTTTAGTATGTGCATAATAGTTTTATTAGGCAATTTTGATTGCACAGATGAGACTTCCTGGTATGTCATTTGTTTCTTTAGAACTGATGCTTCTGCTCTTATTAAAGAGGTGACTCTTTTGGATGGTAATTAAGTAGGATAGTGCTGCAGGGAGGAAGAGTGGACAAGGTTCCCCTTTGTGGCATGAAACATGCTCCATATCTGTATACTAGTCTGTTGGCTGTTTGTGTTGGGTCTGTTATGGTGGTACCATTTAGTTCTAGCACATTATAATCTTAATTTTTTGAATATGTTGGTAGAAATCATTTATTATTGTCTTGATGACACTTTTACCTTGACTGAAACATTGCTTCTGAGTGGTTTTTTTTTTGGTCTTTTTTGATGGAGTAACCTTGTTGTGTTGGCTTGAGTGAAATTAGGTTTGCACACTTTGGTTTAATAATTTTTTGAATTCTTACTTTACCTTATAAGTCATACTGTATAATTTTCTAATATCTGATGTCCTTTTCATTCTTCCTCACATATGGGTCTTGGATCCGATTCGGCTGCATTCAACAAGATTTTCTCCCTCTACCCACAATGCTCCAGTCCATCCCCAACCCCTCGGATCTCTTTTGCTACCATAGCTGCAAGACGGACAATCCAATCTCTCCAGTAAGAGTGTCTTTATTGAAATAATTTTGTGAATTGCATATCTTTTTTTTTTTTTTTTTTTTTTGATATTTTCTCATTTAGTGTTCTTTGCTCCTCTCAGCTTTTTCGCTGGAGTTAGGGCTCCCCACCCTTTTTTAAACCGTATCTGTATCCCCTGTGTGTTCAGTGTTGTAGTTCTATAGAGAAGCCTATGAACTTAATTTTTTGATAGTAACTTCTGTTTAGATAATTAAGGCAGTAAGATATTTAATAGTTTAAAGTTTAATAGCGTGTTGTTTTTGTGTTGAAAATTTCACCTTACCAGGTTCCAAACTTACCAGTACATTTCTAATACTGTTAAGCTGTTAAGTACCAGTATGTCAGACAAGCCAGAGAAGCTGACTGGATTTAAAATGCACTTCTTGTGGGAATAAGATTGCTAATTCTGATGCCCACAGGAAGTGCGTATATTGCTTAGGAGCAGCCTATTTGGACACTTCTTGCTCCGTTTGTGCTACTTTCAATCTGAGAACCTTCTTGGACTGCCAAAGTAAGTTTATTTTAAAAAGACTTTCACCTGCTGGGGATTAAACCCCCTCAAAGCAGTCTCTTGACTGTCTCTGAGCCAAGTAAACAACATCATAAATCTCAATCAGCTTCCTTGGAGCTGCCCACAAAGACTTCTAGAGCTTTGGATCACACTCCTTCATATGTTGTAGTTATCAGGCCTATTAAGCATCCTATATCTTGCATGGATCCGACAGTCTCTGCTTCACCCTCTAGTTTTCCAGTACTGTCTGCCTTGGTCTCAGATCTGATGGCTAGTGGCCGCACTCCTGCCATAATTTTAAAATCATAGTCACTAACTCTACCTACCTGTATATTCCAGACTCCATCAAAGTAGTCCAGACCACCTTCATCTGCCTCATCTAAGTCTTCTAGGAGTTGCTCAGAAGCAGACATGGACAGGATGATGTGGAGATTCCTTAGGCCACAGATCTAGATGGGGGTCATACTAACTCAATCCCCTACCATATCCATGAACTCAGCTGCCAGAAAGAGTTCTGTCCTTGTTTGATCCGACCCTTGGCTTTGGACTGCCTGAATCCTAGATCTCTGAGAGGTTTGGCATCTGATCCGAGGAAGCTCCCTTCCTGGGATCCGACCACGCTCCTGACCAGCCCTGTTCCATTGTCTTTGGATCAGAGTGGGTCTCTTGAGATGTTTGTGCTGTTTCTGGGGAGAGGGCTCCTATTTTATTGGCTCCTTCCCTTGAGTGCCTTGACCCTGGACAGCCTGGTTCTGATTCTGTGCAGTCGGTGTGGATTAGGGAATGGCCCTAACTTTCTTCTTTGTCTGCTGTGGCTCTGAGGGGGGGGGGGTGGATGAGGCTTCCCCAGGTCCTTCTGCCTTTCCTGTGGTAGAAAGGGCTTTCTCTCTCCATGGTGAACCATCATGTCTAGTCTTGAATCCTATCCCCTCCAAGCTGTGAGCCAATCATTTCTGCTCCTGAGGGTCAGCCAGTCCCAGGGGAGGCCTTCACACACATTCACCACAGGGATTCCCCACCTCTTCCAAACACCTTCTGGAGCACCCCACAGAGGACGTACCTCAGAACAGGACATGCAAGAGGAGGCATGTGGACTCCCCCATAGAGTCCCTCATGGAAGACATCTACTTTGAGGTGTAGGATCTCGCAGATTGCCACCTGTTTCCTTCTGAGACATCTTGGAACTCCTTAGGCAAAGAAGTGGCTGGTCTTCCCAAACTCCTTCTCCTGAAGAGTCATTTCCTGGCTCATCTACATTTTGGGTGACTCCTTCCCCCCAGCAGATCAGCTTATCGATCTAGTCTCCCACTGGACTTAGAGAATTGGACACTGTTGAACCTGTCCCCAAGCATCCAGATAAATTTCTATCCCGTCTTTCTGATCAGCTTCATTGGAATAAGGGCATTCCCATTGATGCTATGGGTGGGGCAGCGGCTACAACGAAGGAGCTAGCGGAACAAAATTCCACTGTTCATCCAACCAGCAGGGAGTTCCGGAGTGATGGACAGATTCAGAAAGAGAATTTTCACATTGAAGTCATTAAAATTATCTGGCACATTTTACCTGTTTGCAGAGAGATTTGATTAAAGAGCTTTCATATTCTGTTTGACAAGTCCATGTCGGTGGAGGACTTCCGGAAAGTTTCTCCCAAACTGGCTACTCTTTTTTTTTTCTGTTGCCAGTTCCGTGATGAGACTAATTTCTCACACAGCAGGAGGTGCCTCTGGAGCAACCAGCTGAGGCGTAGTCATTGGGTGACATACCTGGATGAGCCTTTGCGATTTTGTGAAACCCTTCAAGACATCTTTTGTGTACACCTCATTTGATGACTCCTCTTTTTTCAGGCCATCAGTCAGAAATGACATGCTTACCTGTAGCAAGCAGGAAGGAAAGAACCCTGTCTGCTGTTGGAATCAAGTTTTCTACCACTCAACGAATGTTTTCTAGGAATCAGCAAAGTGGCAGAAAAATATAGGAGACCTTTTCAAGACTCATGGGGAGACACTTCCTCCAGAGGCAGAGGGGAAGTTTCAGTGGCAGATGTCAACCCAGGGCAGAGGGGTTCAGCAGAAGCATGGGTTCTGAGTCGGCTGCTCAAGAGGCACCTTCTCCTTTCTGACAGGCCCTGTCAGTGCTCCTGAAATTCTGCTCAACTGTCCATCTTTGGAGGCACTTGGGGGTTGTGTTCCCTGCACGTAGACGCCTGGACAAATCTTACAAATGAGAACTGGGTGCTAAGCATAACATCCAGCAGTTACTTTCCCTTTTCCCTTTTTCCTCAGGGGCCAAGGAGGGCACACTCCAACATTCCAGCCAGTCAGAGGGAGTATGTAGCTCAAGAAGTGCAAAAGCTGCTTCAAAAAAAGTCATCCAAGAGGTCCTGACTGAACAATTAAAATTCAAAACTTACTCCCGCTTCTTTTTGGTGCCAAAGAAAACAGGGGACCCAAGGTCAATTATGGATCTAAGCAATCTGAATCATTATGTAAAGAAGTCAGAGTTCTGAATGGTTACAGTCCAGTCCATCCTGCCTGTTCTGTGCGAGGAGAGTTGGATGTGCTCTACACATCTCCAGGACACGCACTATCACATCAAAATAGATAGGTCCTTCAGTAGACACCTGTGGTTTTGGCTGGGAGACTATCACTACCAGTTCAGTGCACTGCCCCTTGGGCTCACCACAGCTCCCCGGGAGTTCACTAAATGCATGGTAGTGGTAGCACCTCACCTGGGGCTCAAAGGATTCCAAGTGTTTCCCTATCTTGACGATTGGCTCCTCACTGCTTCAACCAGGCATCAACTGATACAAGCCAGGGATTATTTGATTCAGATCTCCAAAGCCCTAGGAATTACAGTAAATCTTGCAAAGTCTAAACTGGCTCCTGCACAGAATTTAGAGTTTGTTGGAGCTCAGCTGAATATCTTACACCAAGTGGCTTCACTACCTCCACACCGAATCGCATCCTTAAGAAATCAACTACCTCCACACCGAGTCGCATCCTTAAGAAATCAACTACCCCCTCACCGAATCGCATCCTTAAGAAATCAACTACCTCCTCACCGAATCGCATCCTTAAGAAATCAACTACCTCCTCACTGAATCGCATCCTTAAGAAATCAACTACCTCCTCACCGAATCGCATCCTTAAGAAATCAACTACCTCCTCACCGAATCGCATCCTTAAGAAATCAACTACCTCCTCACCGAATCGCATCCTTAAGAAATCAACTACCTCCTCACCGAATCGCATTCTTAAGAAATCAACTACCTCCTCACCGAATCGCATCTTTAAGAAATCAACTACCTCCTCACCGAATCGCATCTTTAAGAAATCAACTACCTCCTCACCGAATCGCATCCTTAAGAAATCAACTACCTCCTCACCGAATCGCATCCTTAAGAAATCAACTACCTCCTCACCGAATTGCATCCTTAAGAAATCAACTACCTCCTCACCGAATTGCATCCTTAAGAAATCAACTACCTCCTCACTGAATTGCATCCTTAAGAAATCAACTACCTGCTCACCGAATCGCATCCTTGAGAAATCAGGTGTAGGACCTACTATCCCCCTCCCCCTCCTGAGAGAATGATGTTACAAACTCTTGGGTCAGTGTCAGATGCTATTAATTCTAGTCCTTCTAGCAAGATTCGTCATGCGAATTCTCCAATGGACCTTGATGGTACAATAGTCTATTCTTTACCAGCTTCTTTCTGTTCCCATAAAACTCGTACCAGTCTGCAAATGACATCTCTGATTGTGGATACTGTCAGAGAACCTTTTTCTGAGCAGACCATTCAGTCTCCCCCCCAAAAGCCATGGTGACCACGGATGCTTCCCAATTAAGGTGGGGGGGCATTTCAAGGGGAAATGGTCCAAGGCACGTAGTCCCCCTCTGAGACCAATCTGCATGTCAATGTCCTCGAAATGAGAGCAGTCCTACTAATGTTGTAAACTTCTCAGGATGTTCTCCCTTGGGGACTATTGTTCATATGGCCAACATGTCAGTAGTCTGGTACTTTATCAAACAAGGAGGAACCCATTCCTACCTGCTATGCAGAGAGGCCATGAGGTTCTGGGAATAGGCTATTATCTTCAGACTGATTTCTACTTGCAGCACACATACTGGCAAAAACCAACATACTAAGAGACAGACTCAACAGGACCATTCCGATTCCTCACTAGTAGTCTCAAAGTCAGTAGTGAACAGAATTTTCAACCACTGGGGCCAGCCTTGCTGTGAGTACTTTGCACTGATCTCCCCCCAAGGGAAGTCACCTAGGGATGCTCTGGTTCACGATTGGCCCGTGGGTCTCCTATACTTATCCTCATTTCCCGTTGATTTTGAAGTTTCCGCAGAAAGTAAGCAGGCTGAAGAGTTCAGTTAATCCTCATTCCCCTTTTCTGGCCTCGACATGTATAGCTCCTCTTCCTATGGTCTTGCCACAGATATCAGCCATGGATGCTGGAGCCACTCAGGACCTGCTATACCACCCATCAGAATCCCATCATCCCAGTCTCCACGCCCTCAAACTGACTGCATGGTTTCTCCAAATCCAGTGATAGTAAGATAGTCCCAGGCATGTTTCCTCAGTCTGCAACATTATCTTGGCTTCCCAGAAGACTTCCACTAAGAGGGTTTACAAAAGTAAGTTGAAAAGATTCTGTTTATGGGACTCTAAAGAGAATATTGACCCTTTTTCAGCACCTACTTCAGCCAACCTTTTCCTCAATAATGTTTTTTTCAAAGAAGGAGCTTTATTAAACAGCTAGCTGCAATTTCCAGTTTTTATGCAGGAAATTAATCTTTTTCCTTGTCAACTTCTAGGTTATGTAAAGCTTTCGTGAAAGGAATTTTTCTTCTTAGACATCCTGTAAAAGATCCTTCTCCCCCTTGGGACCTCGTGTTAGTCCTCCAGGGGTTGACTCAGAAACCCTTTGAACCTGCAAACAATTGTGATATGAAATATCTGGCTTGCCAAACAATCCTTTTGGTAGCTACTACTTCAGCAAAAAGAATTTCAGAGTTACAGGCCTAGTCAGCGAAGCTCCCTTACATCCTCTTCCATAAAGACAGAATATCATTATGAACCAATCCTCTTATGCCTAAAGTTGCCATGGAATCTAATATTGACCAGTCCATACAACTGCCAGAATTATTTACAAATTTTTCAAATAAGGTGAGGTACATGCTGCACCTCTTTGATATGAGGATTAGATCCTAGACCCATATGTGAGGAAGAATGAAAATGGACAATACAGATGCCAAGAATATGGTAAGTGCATAACTTATAAATATTTGGGCTTCATCGGCTTAATTTTTTCAGTGCAGTTAGTTTGTGTGTATGGGCATAGCTTGCTTTCTGTCTAAACCATTGTGTCTTTATATGGGTGGGTGTGCGTGTGTGTGTGTTTACACACACACACACACACACACACGTGTATATGTGTGTGTATGTGCATATATATATATATATATATATATATGTGTGTGTGTGTGTGTGTGTGTGTGTATATATAATATATATATATATGTGTGTGTGTGTGTGTGTGTATATAATATATATATATGTGTGTGTGTGTGTGTGTGTGTGTGTGTGTGTGTGTGTATATATATATAGGTTCATACTAGGTTATCTGCCCTAGGGCATTTATAAGCCTAGCCAGAGTATGTTTGGCTTTTGCCACCCATTTTAAATTAATTTTGCTATGCCCTTTTTCGAGGTTAGTATACTGTGTCTCTGTCTAACAGTGACACAGAAGTGATACCCGGGGTAAATCTACGATCTCCCATCCACTCATCAGGATTCCTCTTGAAGAGAGTCAATGAGGGACTCTGCCTAACCTGGACTGGGATTTTATTCCAGAGTGAAGGGAGCCTCTGGGTTATGAATCTGTCCCTCCAGCATGTCCTATTTATTTCAGTGCTGAGGTTCAAGTCTCTCGAGCTTGTAGCTCGATGGGATTTGGATTTTTTGAGGTGCAGCATGTCCCTTAATTCCGGGTTGGACATGGCTTTATACGTCGGGCACAGATCGTCTCTGAGCAGGCGGTATGCCACTGAGAAGAGCTGGAGTTTCTTTAACCGGGCAGCATATGGCATCTGTTTGAGCCCTTTGATCCTCTTGGTGAGGTACTTCTGAGGTCTTTCCAGTTGCTGCAGGTGTTTGGTAAGGTACATCCCAAAAGGGGCATTGTACTCGATTATGGGCCTGATGAGTAAAGAGGCATGATGACCTCCCCTAATCAAGATGTGAATCCCTTCATGATTAGGTAGGCTATATAAAATGTTTTTGTAACCACTTTGGCCACGTGGTTGTCAAATGAGAGATTGCTATCAACTTGGGTCCCCAGGTCCCTAATTACTTCCTCTGTACTTAATGGATTACCACCTATGTGGTAATTTGTGGGCACTTTGTTTTTGATCACGAAAATAGATGCCCGTGAAACCCTGCACGGCCAACCAATAAATGCAAAAAACGAAAAAAGCCAGCAAGTGTTGGCAAATGCCACAAATAAACCAAATAGTTTATTCACATAGGGAGAAATCCCACTATGTCTAGAATGTTTAAAAAAACAATCACAAAGACATCAAACCGGTTTCGGCTCCTCAGAGCCTTCTTCAGTGAAATATAAGCAATAAGAAGTCAAAGCAACAATACAATAGTATATATAGAATACACCAAACATAAAAGCCAATCAGAAACCTGCATTCAAAATTGGTCATTGAGACCAGGTGAAAACAAAGCTCCAAGTTTGACAATCCATTTTCTTTCCTTGGAGCTAAGTATTTCATGCCAATATTGTTTGTCTTTACATTTCCCCTTAATACAATCAATAATAACAAATTTGAAAGAAGCTGATGCATGTTTTAAACTGTGTTTATAGAGTGCATTGCTATTACGTTTGTTTTTGATGTCACTCAAATGTTCACAAATTCTAAGGCGAAAAGCCCTGGATGTCTGTCCAACATAAAATGCAGAACAATTACAGGTCACCAAATAGATGACCCACTCAGTGTTGCAATTAGCCCAAAATTTGATGTCAAAGACCTCTGAGGTATTTTTACTACTAAATTCCCTAGTGTTTGAGACTCTAGTACAAAAAGAACTATGTCCACACGGAATGCACCCCACAATGGGTTTGCCTGTCAGGGACACCTGAGTGGAAGCATAGGATTCAAAACCCACCTTCTTATAATGACTAAATTTAGAACCAATAGTCTGTCCTCTTCTAAATGAAAAAGAACATCTATCTGGAAGAAAAGAGTTTAGTTTGTGATCAGCCTTAAGCAAATTCCAATGTCTATGTATAATGTTAATGAAGCCCTGTGTATTGCGTCCATAGGTGGTAACCAGACGTAAGGGCTGTGTGTTAGAATTGTTGATCTTATCCCTGTATGACAATAAGTCCTCTCTATTTGTGTTGGATGCCCATCTTTTGGCTGCATATACAATGCCTGGACGATAGCCCCTCTGGATGAATCTGTGAGTCAGATCTTCACGGGCCTCAAAAAAAGACTGTTGGTTAGAACAAATTCTTCTGGCTCTAAGAAACTGAGATTTGGGTATATTCTGGATGATATGTTGTGGGTGGAAGCTGGTAGCATGTAAAACAGAATTGAATTCCGGAAATTTCCTGAACATCCTAGTTGACAAAGTATTGTCCTCATTTCTACTGATTTCAACATCCAGAAATACTATCCTAGATGTATGATAAGTCAGCTTAAATTCAATACCCCATATATTGTTATTAAGATATTCAAGAAACTCCATAAGGTAATGTTCATCAGCCTTCCACACCAACCAACAATCATCCAGATAACGACGCCAAATGTCCATCTCACACATGTAAATATTGTGATTGTGATCGTAAATCACAATTTCTTCTATATATGCCATAAAAAGATCTGCATATATGGGTGCAAAAGATGCACCCATAGCAGTACCTTTAGTTTGCCAGTAACATTGATTATGAAAATAAAAAACATTACTGGTCAAAACATATTCCGTTAGACATACTAAGAATGTATTAAATCCAGGTGGATATAAACCTGATCTAACCAACCAATAGTCCAGTGCTTGTAAGCCTGCCCAGTGTGGAATATTAGTGTAAAGAGAGGTGATATCCAAAGTGCACAATAGCCAATATGATTCAAGTTGGGTATTGTTAATAATGCCCAAAAATTGGGTGGTGTCCTTAATTCTAGCTCTGATGAAACCCAATAAAGGTCTTAAATATTGGGTTAAATATTCGGACAGTGGTTCAGTAAGAGACCCATGTCCAGAGACAATGGGTCGACCTGGTGGATTGCTTGCATGTTTATGGATCTTTGGTAATAAGTAAAGATATTGTCTCTTGGGTGACGAGACCATTAGTTGTTCTTTAATGGATTGTGTAATAATTCCCTCCTCCACCGCCTCAGTCAAAAACTGATCAATTTGGCGTTGAAAATGGGGTGAGGGATCCAAAGGCATCCGTGTATAATATTCTATGTCACCCAATTGCCTCATGGCTTCCTGATCATAAGCAGCCTTATCCAATACCACCACCGCACCACCTTTATCAGCTTGAATAGTAACTAGATCTTTATTCACAAGCTCATCCAGACTATTTATTTCATCAATAGACAAATTGTTATAAGAAATAGGAAAATCCTTAAGATGACAATGTATATCCTGCAATACATTTTTTGGAACACCCCCACTAAATGTGTCATGGGCGGGTTAAATGTAGATTTCT
This sequence comes from Protopterus annectens, assembly GCF_019279795.1. Lineage (NCBI taxonomy): Eukaryota > Metazoa > Chordata > Ceratodontiformes > Protopteridae > Protopterus > Protopterus annectens. The sequence goes on from NC_056746.1 coordinate 1,151,455,261, forward strand.
TAAACTTGAAATCATGAGATGTATCACAAGTATTGTTGTCAAAAAACATTTTCAAATTTAATATTCGACAAAAATTAACCACATCCTGAGCCAAAGATTGTTCAGAAACAAAAAACCCAGGGACAAAATTAAGCCCTTTATTCAAAAGTTGAAGTTGTGCATTGGTTAGTTCAACAGAAGAAATGTTATGGACATTGAAATTGGGCGTTAATGTTCTGTCATTATTTTCAAAAGTGCCTCCAGACTCTGCTTCGATGTGTCTTTACCTATGCTTCCGCCCCCCTCGTCTGTATCTAAACTGGGAGGGTGTAATGAGTTGTCCCTTTTGGCCTTAGGTAACCCATCTCTAGAGTATTCATCAGGTTCACCTTCTGTGTTAGAGGAAGTATCCTCACCAGATGTACCACTAGAAAAACCAAAATTTTTCTTCAAAATAGATTTGGGCCTCTTTCTGTTAGGAGTGGATGATCTTTTATTGTCCTCTCTAGGTAATCTAAAAGAGACATTTTTAGATGTATCAAAGGGTTTATCCCTCTCGTAGTCACCTACATCCCTGAGGAATTTTTTGAGTTTCCTATCCTTTAGGATGGTTTCCATTTTGGACAAATCCATGGTAGGTTTTTTCACTTGTGTCATGAAAGAATCACAACTTTCAAACTTTTTAGCCTCCAAACAAACAATCTCCAAATCTTTGACCCCTGTCTCAACCTTACGTTCGTAAAAGTTGGCCAGAGCATCCACAAATTTGGAAGAGGCCAACTGTTGAATTTGGCCCCAATCCTGAATTAATTGATCATCAATATTGGAGACTAGTGGTTGTACCTTTACCCTAAGGCCCCGTGGAGTAATGTGTTTCTGCTGGTATGCTTTAAAAAGACGTAAATGCCATACATTAGTCCTCACTGTCTTCATACATTTGCTCAATCTGGTAAAAAATACATCACATTGTGCGTCCAAATCAGACCCAGTCACCTCAGAGGTTGATGATGATCCATGTCTGTCTAAACCAAACACAGATAAATCATCCACATCAGATGATAAACCTTGTATTATAGGTGACAATGCCATGTTTAGAACCACAAGACCAGATCCAACCAAACCAGATAAAATATATAATGTGATAAGAAATCTAACAATCAATAAGAACAAATCTTATCAATGAAACATTGGTATGCAAAAGAACACAGAAAACGGTGTGTAATGTATTGTCAGGCCTGCACAATAAAGATATTATCTTAATAAAAATTCAATCATCCAAAGTAAGACCATTATACACCTTAGAACCCATGAATGAAAAATCTATAATCAAGCTGGGTAATGTGTATAAGTCTTATGGAAGAATAATCAGTTGTTGTAACCAATACAATACAAACAGCCTGGACGACCCGAAAACACCATTACAGTCGTCCCACTGTGTATTGGTATAGGCAGGTCCAAAAATACAATATGTGATATGGTGATGTGCTCCAAAACCAACTACGCAACACCACCATTCCACAAGGTATATGGCACCCCTGAAAAATATATTGATATATTTGCCATAAACAACCTATTGCAATAAAATTATTGCTAAAAAAACATCACCAATATAGTGTGTCCATAAAAATATCAATGTTCCACAACACATCTCTAGTACATAACTAAACTGGTGAGGTTGGATCCAGAAAATAATGGCCCTAAAAACAATAATAATAATAATAATAAAAGTTTATAATAACACCTATTGTCTGAAATGAACCACAATGTGACAACCTGGACAAAAGAAATATTTGTCCTCAAATGATGTAAGCAATCCAAAACAATTCACATAGCCCGATAAAGGACTATATAATAAAAACAAAACAACAAAAGTATATAAAGACAGTGAAAATACCACCGATATAAATTGTGGTCAAAGATTGAAATTAAATCTATACCTAGAGAAAGTAGGGTACCAAAAAATTGTTCACATCAACATTTTATGATGGTTAAACGAATAGAAATAACAGACATCCACTCTAGAACATCACTATAGTGAAATGATGATCCACTGATAGTAGAACAAAGAACAACAAAAACATATGTCCATAACATGAATTCATTAAATAACATCTACATTGGAAACAATTTAAACACTGGAACATGTGTATATGATTCGAAAAATCAAAACACACCCCAAAATCATTCAGGAAAGCATAAAAATGCTGTCCCCATAAACAAAGAACTAAGCAATAATACAATATAGATGAAAATTTATATATATCAACCCCATATAATATATGAAGGGAATTATGTGCATAGCAATACAAACATACATATGAAAAAATCCACAATAGTGAGTACACAAAAAAATATATGCATAAACAACCAATTGACCTGAAAATGTAAATGAATATATTAAACAGTTTAAACCATGCAAAATGCATGTATATTAAATCTGCTTGAAAGATAGACGCCAAGCAATTCCAAACAAGTGTTGAGAAAAGTCGACATGATAAAAACTAACAATATTGGTAATGGGGTCTAAAAAAGTATGGCTATATAAATAAACTATATTGAAACCATACCACATAGACCTGAACAATAACAATAAACAAATAAATACTCAAAGAGCAAAACCGCAAAAAATGCAACCAAAATATGTCCCTCAATGTTTAAATCGGAAAAAAGAGAAACAAAAAATAACAAAGGTTTAAAAAAGGAAACCATCCTTTATAAAAACATAATAAACTTTAAAAAAATTCCCAAAAGAGATTTAATGTTTAAACATTGTAAAAAAAGCAGAAAAAAACGGACAACATACAAAAAAGATTGGAGAAAACAAAAATTATTAAAATTTTTCAGAAAATAAACATAATGTTGAAATGAGCAACAAGTCATAACCCACGTATGATATCAAAAAAAATGTCCACCAAAAAACAAAGAAAAAAAAAAGTTTTTAATAAAAGGAAAATTCAAAGTTTTAGTCCGTTAAAAAAGCAAATGACAAAAGGAAATTTGGGGTTCGGCATATAAAGCCCTGAAATGCAGATGAAAATTAAAAAAAAAAATGTTTAAAGTAAAAAGCAAAATTTTTCGAATAAAATAAATTAAAAAGGCACAACAAATTTACAGCAAAGAAAAAACCCAAAAAAAACAAAAAACAAAAAAAAAAAAATTTCAAAAAAAAAAAAATTTGGAAATCCCCCAAAAAAGTTTTAAAAAAATCAAAAAAAAGTTTTAAAAAAAAGAAAAGCCCTAAAAAATTTTTGAAAAAAAAAAAAAGAAAACCCCCCCAGAATTTATTGAAACAAAAAAAGGTTTTTTTTTTCCCGGTTATTTCCAATTTTTTTAAATTTTTTTGGGTTTTGTTTTGTTTTTATTAAACTTTGATTTTTGGTTTATTTTATTCTTTTATTTCATAAAAAAAAGGGGCCCCTTTTTTTTTTTTTTTTAAACATTCTGACATTGGGTTTTTTAAAAATTTTGGGTTTTTTTTGGGATTTCCCCTTCTTTTTTTTTTTTTTTTGGGCGGGGGTTGGCCGTTTTTTTTGGGGTTTTTTTGGCGAACCCCGCTGGCTTTTCTTTCAAGTTTTACTTTTTTTTAGAAATTTTTAACTTTAAATTTCTTGTTTAAAAGTTTTTGTTTTCTGTTTATTCTTTTAAAAACTTATTATGGGGGAAAATTTTTTTTTTGCTTTTAATGGGAATGGTTAGACTGCCCAAAACATTTTTGTTTTTCTTTTAAAACTTTAGGGCTTTTTTTCTCTAAACAAATTTGAATTTTGGGGTTTTTAACAAATTGATAAATTTTTTTTTTATTCTTATGCTTTAAAGGAATTTTTTATTGGGAATTTTTATGCTTTTGTATAAAACCCAAGGGGATTTTCCACCTTTATTTCAACTGGCATAATTAGTTTGGTTAATTTTCAATAAATTTTCCCCTTTGTTTATGCTGTTAATTTTGAATTTTGGTTTAAAGGGGTTTTTTTAATTTTTTTTATTTGCCATTTTTGAACCCCATTGTTTGAATTAAGTGTTTCAAAAATTAAAATTTTTATGTTTGGGGTTTTTAATATTTAACCTATGTTTTTTCATTTTTACGAATTTTTTTTTTTATTAAGCCATTTATTTATGTTTGTAATTATTTAAATTTTTTATTTACAGGTTTTTTTTCCCTTTTAGGAATCATTTGGGGAAAATATATTTTTGGGATACAAATTGTTTTTTGGGGGTTTTCACCTTTTTTATTTTTTATTGTTATTTTAGGTCTATTATGGCAAATATTTTGTTTACCCTACTTTTTAATATTAAAATTTTATTTTTTTTTACTTTTTTTAAAAGTTTAATTTTCCCCACTTTAAACAGATTTAATAACACATTTTGTTTTAAACGAATATATTTAATTTTAAATTTTTAGGTCAATTTGGTTTTTTAGTTTTTTTTGGACTCATTTTGATTTTTTATATTTGTTTTTTTGCAACCTAACCTTTTATATTTAGGGTTTTAATTTTACAATTGAAGCTTATTCTTGTTTACAATTTTTATTTTTTTATTTTGGGGGGGGGTTTTTTATTTTTAATCATATAAATGTTATTTTAAAATTTTAAAGTGTTTTTTAAAGAATTCATTTAGGGCAAGTTTTGTTGTTTTGTTCACATCAGGGACACTTTCACCAAGGATGCAGATGGAGCGATTTTTTCCCTTCCATATAAAAAAGGGTGTAAAAGGGGTTTTTGGAAGAAATTTAATTTTGAAAATTTTTGGTTTTTTAGTTTTTAACGTTGGTTTTTTTTTTTTTTTTTGCCTTTACGGCTATTAAGTTTTTTGAACATTTGAGGCAAATATTTTTTTTAGGGACTTGGGGTTATTTCAGACAATGGTGTTTTTAAAATTTTAAAATTTTTTTTTTTTTTGGATAACCCCCCATTTTTTTCAAGGTTGTTGTAACATTTTATTTTTTTTCACCTTTTGGTATGTTTTTGATTTTTGAATATTTTTAAAAAATTAAAATTTTTTTTTTGATATACCTTGGAATGGTGGTTTAATTTTTTGGGGAATCCCCCTTAATTTGTATTTTTACTTATAAAAGTGACCTTAAGGTGTTTTGGTTCCAGGGGGTTTTTTTTAAAAAGATTTTTTTCCAAAGTTTAAAAAACCCTTTTTGAATTTTTTTCAGGGTTGGGATAAGGTTTACTTGGTTGAATTTTTTTTGAAAATTTTTTACCGTAATTAACCCTTTTGTTTTTTAACCAATTTTTTAAAAAATTGATTTTAGATTTTTTTCACTTTAATTTTAGGTTTGGTTGATTTCTTTGGTTTTAAAATGGCATTTATATAAAACAATTTACAGAGTATGTTTTTCTTTTTGGAGCAGAATGGATATATCACCCTTATATATTTTTCAAATTTTTTTTTTAAATTGGCAAAAAATAAGAATAACAATGTTCATTTTGTTTTAAAGCTACCCCGCAATTATCCAGGGGTTAGGGTAAATACAACCCTGTTAATATTTACCCTTAAAAATTTTGGGGGCCAACAAAGTTCCTCCCAAATTTTTGGGGGCTCTGGGCCCAAAAAAGAATTAACAGGTAAAGTTTTGGGTTTGGGGAAAAATTTGTTTTGGGTTTTTCATGCCAAATTTAAAAAAATTCCATATTTTCCTGGAAAAATTAAAATAGGCTAAAAACTTTGGGGGTGGTACTTTGAGGGTAAAACCCCCTTTAACATCTAAAAACTTTTTGTTACCTGGGGGCAAAAAAAATTCCCCCAAAAAAAACCCAAATCTATTTTGAAAAAAATTTTTTTTTCTAGGGAATTTGGGGGGATATTTTCCCTAACCAAAAAGGGGAACCTATGAATCTTTAAAATGTAACCGGGACAAAATTTTTTCCCCAATTTGTCAAGACCTAAAAAAAAACCCAGATCGGGTTTTTAAAAAATGACAAACATTTTCTTTAATGCCATCTTTCCGTTGCTCCAAGCCCTTTTAAATTTTAAAAGGGGTTAAATTTTTTCCCGGGGTTTTTTTTTTTTGAAAAATTTTGGTCAGGGGTTTTTGTTGTTTAAATTTTAAAATTTTTTACAACAAAGGTCCCAGATTTAAATTTGCACTTTAACCCCAAAAAAATTTTTTGGGGGTTTTAAAAATTTTTTCAGGTTCTTTTCCTTAAAATTTTCCACTTATAAAAATTTGTTTTATAAATAAATTTTGGTACTTAACAAAAAAGATTATTATTTTCAAGCGTAAAAGGGGGTGGTTTTATAAGGTTTTTTATGTCAGAAGCCAAGGTTGGGGCAAGAATTTTAACAAAACCTTTTGGTACCCCCTTTTGCCAAAATTTTTTTTATGAGGGGTAGGGGGGAAAATTTTTCCAAACCTTAAAAAACAACTAATTTACCCAAGGCAAAATTTTTAAACCGACCCAAAAAAAAGAAACCAGGCCCCTTTTTTGGACATTCCTTATAACCATTTAATATTTAAAATTTTAAAATTTTTGGGTTTATTAGGCGAAAAGGGGGACCACCCAATTTTGGTTTTCTTTAAAATTTTTTTTGGCCTTTAAAACCCTTTTTTAATAATATTCCCCTGGGGGAAAGGGTTTTTTTTTAGTAGGTTTTTCCAAATGGTTTTAAATTTTTGTTTTTGAAATTTTTTACCCTAATTTTTTATTTTTAAAAAAGTTCTCAAACTAAAGGAGCTTTGGGGGGTTTTTTTCCCCTTTGCAATTTTTATGGCTTAAAAAGAAAATTTTTTTTTTAAATCAAATTTTTTGGAATGGGCATTTGGGTTTTTTATTGTTGGTTTGGGGGGAAAGGGTGGCAAAGGGTCTTTTTCTTTAAAAATGGGGTTGTTTAATTTTTTATATCATCTGGGGTTTTCGATGTTAAAATGTGGGCTATTTTCAAAAGGGCGGTTTTTCCCTTTTTTTTTAATGAAGCTTAAAAATTCATGTTCCCCCTTGTTTTGGGGAAAAAATTTTTTAAAAAATTTTTTCCCGGGATCACTGTTTTGAGGTAATTTTCCCTTGTATATCAGCCAAAAAATGGGTCCCCTGAAAAAAAATTTCATACAAATAAAATAAAATTCTAAAAACCCCTTTCCGGTTAACCCAGGGAAAAACCAGGGTTTTTTAAAATTTTACAAAATTTGGTTTTGGGAACCTAAATCTTTTTTTAGGATGTTTTTTTTAAAAGGGGCTAGGTTTAAATTTAGCATTTAAAATGGGGTTTTTAATTGTTCCACCCGTTTCCCTGCACAAAACCCTTTTGTTCCTGTGGACATATTCTTTTTTGGTTCCCAGTTTTGGAAAAAAATTTTTAAAATTTTTGGTAATTTCCCCGGGGGTCTCTTTTGGGCCTGAATTGTTCTGCATTTTTTGGCCCCGAGGGTTTTGCCCGAAATTTTTAAATTTAGGGCTTTCCGAATAGCAAAACTCTATAAAAAATTTAAAACATGATGTTCTTTAAATTTTTTTTAAGATTTGGGGAAAAAAAGCCAATATTGGGGTACAGTCCCAAGGGTGGAGCAAAAATTTGGGTTTGTTTTTACCGGCTCAATGACCTTTTTAATGCATTTTTTAGGCTTTTTTTTGGGATTTATATTTTTTATTGTTGCTTTCTTTTTTTAATTTTTCTAAGAAAGGTCTAAGAAACCCGAGTTTTGGGTTTTTTTTTTTAAAAACAAAATGGTTTTTTTTTAAAAAATTTTTTTATTTTTTTTCCCCTTTCTGGTTTTTTGTTTTTTTTTTTTGCCAAAGGGGGGGCTTCACTTTTTCTTTCTTGGGCCTGGTTTGGGAAGGTCTGTTTCGGGGCCCCCTTAAGTTTTTCGGTGGTTGTTAGCCCTTTAGCCCGGAAATTGGCACCCCGCCTTTGGTTGGTGTTTGGTTTGGGGGAGGTCCCGGTGGCCTTGGGGCGCCCTTGAACTTTTGGGGCTGAATGGTGAAATTTAAATTGGGTTCTGTCCTTGAGCCCTTTGAACCCATTAGTGAATGGGGTTTTTTTCTTGACTTTTTAAAGCCCAGTGGGGGTTGAAAAGGGTTTTTTGGGTCCAGGTGGCTTTGGCCCCCTTCCCTTATTGGGGGAGTTTCGAAATACCCGGGTTTTAAAGGCAGGGTTCCCTTAAAAAAGCCGAACGGGAGGGTCCCTGCTTGGCCCCTATTTTTTTTTTGATCCTATATTTTAACGGCCAAGAGTAGGTTAGGGGTTTTTTTAGGTATTAAACCCCCTTTTTGGGGAGGGCCAGTTCTTAACCCCCTTTTGGGGACTATTTTAAACGAAAACAGTATTTTTTTTGGGGACCCAGTTCAGTAGGCAGCCCGGGGAACCCCTGGTCCCATTTAGCGTTTTTGTTTTGGGGAAAGGGGGGGACCACAAAGTCAAGCATCGCGGGTGATTTTGCCCCTTTTTTAAAAATTTTTCCAATTCAGTAGGGGTTCAATTTGGGGCATTATTTTTTTTTTGGGAAAATTTTAGCTAGGGAATTCCCCCCCTTCCAAATAACAAAAAAAACCTTTATTATTTTTTGCCTGGCTTTTTTTTAACGGCCTTTAAAATTTTATAGGGCCCCAGTTTTTGCAATCATAGAGATGTTCCTTTTGGGACCCAGTGCTTCCCCTTCTATTTTAAATGGCTGGGGCCAAGCAAAAGCCCTTTTTAGGGTTGGGGTTTTTTATTTGGGGTTATACCAGCATTTAATTTTTTGAATCTTTAAAAGGATTTGGGTTCCAATTTTACACCCGGGGGTTTAAGGGTTCCACCTTTGGTTTTAGGATGTGAAAGTTTAAAATTTTTTAGTTTTCGGGCAGGGGGGGGATGGAATACCTAAAGATTCACTTAAGGAGGGTCACTTTTTCACAAGAGTCCCCATGGGGTTTTTAGGGAATTTTTCCCCCGGGGAGTGGTAACAAATTTTATACATTTAGATAAACAGGGCCTTTCAGGGTTTACTAGAGAAGCTCCCGTTTGTTTTGGGGGGAACCCCCAATAAATTTTTTGGGGAAAACCCAATTTTTACTAAAGGCCAGGGGGTTCCGGGGTTTATGGTCTTAAGGTAAAATAAGGAGACCCCCAGTTACAGGAAGCCGATGTTTTTTCCCCCAAACCAGGTGTTATTTTATGAAATTTTAACTTCCCCTTTTTTTTGTCCCAATTTTGGGGGGGGGAAAAAATGGAAGGGATAATTAGGGGGCTTAGCCCCAAAGGTTTTTTATGACGAAGATGCTATGCTAAAATTTCAAGGGCATTTTAAACTTTAACAACCTTTGTTTTTACCCCTTTAACCAGGGGGTGGGTTTTTCTTTTTTGGGCCAAAAAATATTACGGCCTTTCCTTCCAAAAAGGGGGAATAATTATAAATTTTTTCGACAATATAGCACAATTACCCCCTTTTAAAACAATATTAAAAATTTTAAATTATATTTGCCATATTGTGGCTTTCTTTATAAGTCATAAGGCAGGGTATACCGGGCACACCAAAGCCCCCTTTTTTTCTGAGCCAGGGAGGATTCACAAAGATGGCAATATAGCAATTTTATTCCTTAGTCCTATTTTTTATTATTATAAATAGTGACCTTTTTTTAGTTAGGGAAAATTTAATAATATATTAAATTATATTTTTTTAGAAGGGCTTACTTTAACGGTTTTAGAAGTTTCAGTTTTTTTTTGGGGTAGGGGTTGGGGGTCTCAGGTCTTGTGCTTGGAGTTTTATTTAAGGATATTTTTTTTATTATTTTTTTTGTGTTATTATTAATAATTTATTTTTTTTTATGGTTTGGTTGGTTGAAATTATAGTTTGGTATTGGTTGTTTAATTGTTAATTTTTAAAAGGGGTTTTTGTTAATAATTGTAAATTTAAATTAATTAACTGGGAAAAATTAAATACCTTTTAATTAGAAAAATTTGGGAATTCCCTTTTTAATTGAAAAAAGGGAGGGGGAATTAGGAATTTTTACGATTTATAATTGTTTAGGGGAAATAGGGCTTGTCAATTTTAAGGTAATTAAATGAAAAAAAAATAACTTTTTTAAATGAAAAAGGGAAAAAAGTACGTAAAAAGAGATAACAGGATAAAAAAACCCCTTTTATGGAATTAAATTAAAATAAAAAAAAAAAAAAAAAAAAGTAATTAATATTATCTATTAAAAAAATGTAATTTTAAAAAAATTAAATATAGGTATAAATTTAAAAAATTATAAAAATAGTTTTAAAATAAAAATTTTAATTAAAATAATGGCCTAACCCAAGTGAAAAAAGAATAATAATTTTTTTAAAAAACAGAACCTAATAACCCCCAGAAGGGTAAAAACCTGTTGAACATCTCCAAAACCCCCCTTTAAAGTAAAAATGGTTGAAGAAGTGTTTCCAAAAATTAGTTAAATTTTTTTAATTTACCCAACGTAAAAATTTGAAAACTTTGTGCCCGGTTTTTTTACAAACAAAGTAATTACAGGCCCCTTTATGTCCCGGTGTCCTTTGTGGGTTGTTGTGCCTATAAATTTAAAGAAAATTATAAAAAGGGGATTTTCCCCCAAAATGAGACCATAATCTTAAATTTAAAAAAAAATCCTAAAAAGTGTTGAAATTAAAAATTTTAGTAAAAGCATAGCCCCTTAGGTTAACTTTGGGAAAAAATCCTTTTGCCATCTCAAAAAACCCCCCAATGTAAAAAAAAGGTTGAACCCAATTTAAACAAAAGGCTTGTTTAACCAAGCATTTACAATTGGACTTTTAAAAGTCTTGGAAAAAACCAAAAACTAAAAACAGTTTTTTTTTTAAAATAAAAAAGGGTTCAATTGATAAGTCATAAGAAATTTTGTTTAAACCCGTTTAAAAAATTAAATTTAAAAAAAAAAAAGGGTTAATTTGGTGAATTTTAGCTTGATCTTTTGGGATTTTTAAACCCCAAAAAAAATAAAACAAAAAAATTTAAAAAGTTAAAAGGAAAAAAAAAAAAAAAATTAATTTTTTTTTAAAAAAAAAAATAAATATTAAAATTTTTTAATTAAAAAAAAAAAAAACAAAAATTTTTAAAAACAAATAAAAAAAAAATTTTTTTTTTTTTTAAAAAATTTGTAATTTTTAAAAAATTAAAAATTGTTAATTAACAGAAAAAAATTTTTAAAAAAAAGGTTTTAAAAAATAATTAAAATTTAAAAAAAAATTAATTTTTTTTTTAAATTTTTTTTTTAAAATTTAAATAATAAAATTTTAAAAATTTTTTATTTTATTTTAAAAATTTTATTAATTATATATTACCCATCAACATGTTTTTGAAAAGGGCCAAAGAGGCACTCTGCTTGACATGTTTGGGCAATCTATTCCAGAGTCTGGGTGTCTCTGGGTTAGGAACCTATTCCTCCAGCATGTTTTGTTTATTGTGATGACAAGGTTTAAATCCCTGGAGCGTGTGGCTCTGAGGGATTGGGATTTCTTTAAGTGTAGCATGACCAACAGCTCTGGGTTTAACATGGCCTTGTATGTTAAGCAGAGATCGCCTCTGAGTGTAGACTATATGCTACAGAGTATAGCTGGAATTTTTTAAGGCGGTCAGCGTAGGCATCTGCTTTAGGCCTGTGATTCTTTTAGTGAGGTATTTCTGCAGCCTTTCCAGTTGTTGCAGATGTCTTGAGAGGTACATACCAAACGGGGCGTTGTATTCTATAATGGGTCTAATGAGGGATGAGTACAGTGGGACAATGAGTTAAGGTGGCAAATCTTTCTACAGGCAGATAGATGGCCAGGGATAAATGACAGGATATCCATCTCTCCTGTTTTGAAATTAAAAGCCCTAGAAGGGAACAAAATATCTCAAAACATTTGTTAAGCACAAGCACTTTTGTATGTATTTGGCTTTGGTAAACATTTTAGCATTATGTGAATATTTAACATGAGATTTTAAAAACGACTTGGGCTTTAGAATCATTCATGACACAAGTAGGAGACTAATAATTTATCTTTTAATTACAAGTTTTAGTTGTATTTAATATGCACGTTTCAACTGTAACACAGTCATCAAGGGGTTAATGTTCTGTCTCAGTGTTGCTTAGCTAGCTGCCTCTCTTTGCTTACCCAATCAGAGTGGTTTTTTATATGTATATAAATGGCTGTTTTACATTTATTTATTTTATTTTACATTTGATGACCTGGCTAGTCTAACTGGATATATGTCCATTTTAAGTAGAGGCAATCTCCAAGCATGAACAGTGACAAAGTTAATATGTAAAAAGACATGTAAAATCACAATACAGAGGCAGCATTGGTCAGTAGAAAAATTATAATAACAAAATTATAAAAACAAAATTATAAACTATAAAAATTATACTAAACACAATAGTAGGTATGAGCAAAACCCAATTAATACAGCAAATACCTTATATTTTATCCTTGCACTATGAAGAAAAGAGTAGTAACTAGATTTGGAGGCAAAGGTGAGAGGAGTAGGGAAAGGGGTAAGAGCTGGAAGGGGAAAAAGATATCAGTCTGGGTTAGCAAAGCCAATGAGTTTTCAGATGTTCTTTAACTTGTTTTTTAAATAGAGAAGTAGAAGCAAGGGTTGATAATTCAGAAGGAAGCTGATAACAGTTTTTACCTGCTGTGTTCGAGAAAAGTGAGTCACCAGCTTTGTTTGATTTAATTGAGGAAACTAGGAGCTTATTAGCAGAGCGTAGTGTAGCTAGATTTTTATATGGTGTAATCAGATTAGTGAGGATAGGGGTGGTGTTGGGGTGGTATAGGATCTTTTGAGTGATAAGTAATTGTTGACAGAGTATATAGTTCTGCAGTTCTAGCCATTCAAGTTGTTTGAGGTTGAGGCAGTGGTGAGCTTTAAAGGAGGAGCAGGTGATGAATCTAGCTATGCTGTTATAACAGGTGGAAAGTTTAGAGAGGTTGTTTTTAGATAGGTTAGTATATATAGCGGAGGCATAGAAAAGGGTAGAAATGAGGTGGGTCTGGGCAATAGTTTTCCTGGCAGAAAGGGTAAGGAAGGGTTTCATTCTGTAGAGGGTACCAAGTTTTTTGTTAACAGACTTTATGGTGGAGTTAGCGTTGCCACCCCTCCGTTTTTTTTCCGGAGTGCCCGGAAATCAGTAGGGCACTCCGGTGCTCCGGTTCTTGCACTCGGAGTCCGGAAATAGCGACGTCAGGCTCGTCAGCGCGTATTAAAAAAAAAAAAAAAAAAAACATTCCCGTCTTGGACTCTCGTTGATTGGCTGCTTGCTGCAGACGAGGCTCGTGCAGCAAGCAGCCAATCAACACGTAGAGTTAGTAGTCAAAGCCCTGCAAAGCCCGCGAAAATTTATGAATATAAAGCGGCGCTTCAGCTTAAGTTTTTACCTTTTACTTTTGTACAAAGGGTGCTGCTTTAAGATCTGAAATTCTTGCTTGGACATCGTCTTCAGTGGATTGCCTGCTGCCTGGAAGCCCTACCTGCTGCCTGGAAGCCCTGCCTGCCGCCTGGAAGCCCTGCCTGCCGCCTGGAAGCCCTGCCTGCTGCCTGGAAGCCCTGCTGTCTGGAAGGATTGCCTTAGCCCTGCTGCTTGCCTTGCTTGCTGGAGTCTTGCCCTGGCTGGAGGAGAAGTGCTGTGGACTGGGTGGTGGTGTGTTCCCCTGCTTGCTGGCCCTTTAGCTGCCTGTTCTCTTCTGCTGCTGAGAACTTGTTTTAGTAGCCCTGCTGCTGATTTTTCTGGAGGCAAGTGGATTTTTTTTAATGGATTAATTCTTTGGAATTAAGGTAGATTTTCAAAGATTAGTGTGACAAGGGGAATGAAATATTGCCAGCACAGCTACTAGTGAATTTTTTAAATATTAAATTTATATTAATTCACTAGCTGTGCTGGCACTATCTCATTCATTGATGGTGACAAGATGTGTGTAACTATCTAGATGTTCAACATGTGGTGATTAACTAGAACAGTTTCTAATCTGGTTTTGGACTTGGTTGCAGTGAATATATAATGACTTCATGATTTGTATAAGATGCTTGGACTGTAGATCTGTCTTTCTAGTCTATCATCACCGTGATGTTTACCTTGACCTGTGTTTCTTCCTAGGGTGTCTTTCTAGGGTGTACAGTCTTTGTAGTATAGTGAGGCTTAAATGTAGCTTTTGTCAAGTTTGTCATCACAACTGTTTACCTTTTATCTGTGTTTTCTAGGGTATACCGTCTATACCAAAGCTTAGCTCATTTGATGTTACAATTAATATATGATTACATGATTTGTATAGGATGCTTGGACTGTAGAACTGTCTTTTCTAGTCTATCATCACCGTGATGTTTACCTTGACCTGTGTTTCTTCCTAGGGTGTCTTTATAGGGTGTACAGTCTTCGTAGTATAGTGAGGCTTAAATGTAGCTTTTTTGTCTAGTTTGTCATCACAACTACAACTGTTTACCTTTTATCTGTGTTTTCTAGGGTATACTGTCTATACCAAAGCTTAGCTCATTTGATGTTACAGTGAATATATGATTACATGATTTGTATAGGATGCTTGGACTGTAGAACTGTCTTTTCTAGTCTATCATCACCGTGATGTTTACCTTGACCTGTGTTTCTTCCTAGGGTGTCTTTCTAGGGTGTACAGTCTTCGTAGTATAGTGAGGCTTAAATGTAGCTTTTTGTCTAGTTTGTCATCACAACTGTTTACCTTTTATCTGTGTTTTCTAGGGTATACCGTCTATACCAAAGCTTAGCTCATTTGATGTTACAGTGAATATATGATTACATGATTTGTATAGGATGCTTGGACTGTAGAACTGTCTTTTCTAGTCTATCATCACCGTGATGTTTACCTACTGTCAATGTGAAATATCTCATGTGGTTTTGAGCTTGTTACAGTGAATATACACAGGATATTTTCTAACGTTTTGTTGTGTAGATATTCAAGTTTTGAGACTACTTAAATATTTATTTAGTGACACTGGGCCACTACCTTGGCATTGGTCAAACTAGCAGTGTTTATTACTATTGCACAGTAAGACTGAACACACTTTGTTAGGGCCTTAAAGTTGCTTATAAGGAGTAGCTGGCTGATTATGTTGTAGTCTGGGGAAAAGGGGGCATAGTTAGTAAACTTGTGCCAGCCTTTCCCTTGTGTATATAAATCAGACCTCAAGTGTGTCTCAGCTGCTTTAGCAGGGGCCCAAAGCACTGTTAAATAGGGTGCTCGAGGTCTTCACACTATGCTCAACTCTAACTGTGCCAGTGGGAGGAGGTGGTGGTGAGGATCTGGAGTGGAAAAGGGGAGAAACCAGCCCCAAGTTGACTGGTCTCTGTGCTTTGCACTTAATATGGGGTGTTGCATCTGGAATTGTGGGGCTACGGAATTCATCTTTATGTCTGCCCATACGGTCTCTTATCATTATGCAAGTTATTACTGTTGCAGCCAGAGGGTATTATGATTGCTGAGTTACATATTTCATGTTTATCATTGTGTCGGCCCACACTATGTCCTGTTTGTCTTTATGCAAGTTATTACAATTGTAGCCAGAGGGTATGATTGCTGAGCTGCCATGTATTTCATCTTTATCTTGTCAGTCCACAGTATGCCTGATGTTTCTTGCTGTGTTCAGACTCAGCTGGATAACGTTTGCACTGGGTTCTACATAAAAGTAGAGGGTCTTAATTTGGTGCATTGCTGTAGTGTCTGACCCATGTGTTTTACACACAGTTGAATGCCTTCTGTGCATATTCTGCTGTCACACCAGGTTCATGTGTAACAGCTGCAAGTCCCTCAGACAGGAGTTGCTTCTGCCTTTCATTGCTTTACCTTCACTGTAATTTTTCATGAGGAGTCTCATTTTTTTCCCTATACCAACTTGGTATTACTAGGGTGTGAAAGTCTGGAGATTCACATGTGAATGTGAACTCTGGCTAGTGGCTACTGACTGACACAGGCCCCACCAGGCACTGGTGTTGGTCACAAGTGTTTTGATTTTCTATTAATAGCTGTTTTGGTTTATTGTAGTGTTGAGCAAGGATCCTACAGGAATCATGTTCAGGAAAAGGTCAATGGATCATCAAGAAGAGGCTGAAAGCGCCTCCTAAGAGGTTTTTCTGCAGTTATAATAAGGTGTGGGAGCAAAGCTACTCATGGGTGCGACCTGTTCCAAATGCAGATGCCATGGCAAAGTGCACATCCTGTGGAACAACTTTCACTGTAAAATGGGATGGGGAAAAGGCATTGAAAAGCCATCAGAAGTCAGACAAACATCATCAAAGCCTTCAGCTCCAGAGGCAGAACCTCGTAATGACCAAGTTTATTCAGCCACGTAGTGTAACAAGTGAAGCTTCCAAAGTCACTGCAGCTGAAGTGACAGCAGTCTATCATGGAGTGAAACATGGTCACTCATATGTATCCATAGATTGTGGAGGTAAGCTGGCACCGACAGTCTTCCCTGATTCTGCTTTGGCTTCGAAATTCACCTGTGGGAAGACAAACTCTGAGAGTATTGTCATGAATGTTCTTGCACCTCATTCAGAGGAGCTCCTTCTGCAGGAACTTGGCAATTCCTATTTCTCAGTGGGATCAGATGCATCCAATAAAGGGAACAGAAAATGTTCCCTTTAGTTATTCAGTACTTTACTCACACCCATGGCACACAACAGAAACTCCTTGATTTCTATGAGGATCATAACGAAAGTTCTGAATGTATCTTTACTAGAATAAAGGACATCCTTGTGCATAAAGGACTCAAAGTACAAAACATTGCTAGCTATGCTGCAGACAATGCCTCAGTCAATTATGGAAAGCACAGGTCTGTTTTTAAAAGTTTGAAATCTGAGGTGCGTCACATCATTGCAGCAAACTGTTTATGCCATGTAATACATAACTGTGCCAAGCATGCAAGCAAGGCCCTTGCAAAGTTTGATGTGGAGACTCTGGCTTTGAAAGTACATAGTGAGTTTTCAGCATCTGCTTAAAAAATGGCACTGTTGAAAGGCTTCTATTCTTTCCTAGACCAGGACTTTAAGGAAATAATGCAACATGTTGTAACAAGGTGGCTGTCTTTGTTCCCAGCTGTGGCAAGGCTGGTAGAATGTTGGCCTGCTATTAAAAGTTATTTTATTAGTCAAGGGCCTGAGGACTGTCACCCCCCTTATCTGGAAATTTGTGGAGGCCGATGAGGATGGCATCAGTGGGGATGTGTCTGAGGCAGAGTGCTACATACATTTCATGCACTACATCCTGCAGGTATTCCACAAGTCTATAGCAAAACTTGAAAGTAACACTCTCTCTGCTCCAGAGTTGTACACTGTGATGAAAAGTCTAAAAGATGAGTTGCAGAGAAGGTACTAAAGTTTCATCTGCCTTACAGCACTTTACTCCAGCTGTCGCACAGCAGGTCTGTAGGACCTTCTGTGATTTTTACAGTAAAGCACTTTACCTACAGAAGTGGTTTGACTATGATAATAGTCCCTTTAAAGCTATGCAGGTCCTCAGCCTCCAACATCCTGTAACTTGGCCAGAACTGCGTACAGTTGCAGACCTCTTCAAATTGGATGTGGACATTGAAGCACTTTACTCAGACTACTGTACTTTAACTGCTGCATTGCCAGCCCTGTTACAGATGACAGAGGCATCTGTAAGTGATCGCTGGGTGACTTTTTTTTAGTAAAGCTCCAGACTGCAAGCCACTTTACAGACTGGTGCAGTTTGCCCTTTCAATCCCCCCCAGCAATAGCTTTGTGGAAAGGGTTTTTCACTTATGGGGAATGCGTGGACTGATGTAAGAAATAGAATGCTTGTGTCACTTGTGAAGGCCGAGTTGCAGGTCAAGCTAAACTTCAACATGAGTTGTTCGCAATTTTATTCATTTGTGAGAAATAACCAGCCATTACTTGAGGCTGCTAGATCAAATACCAAATATAGCTTCAAGTATAAGCAATGATTTCTAGCAAAACTGAAGATACTTTAAACAGTTGCTTTTCTTTTACTATTGTGTGTGGTGAACCCTTAATGTACTGCTTTGAATGAACTGGTGTTTTTAATATCTAATTGTATTTCCATTTTAGTACTACCTGTGATATGAGGCTTGGGCTTAGTTTTCCCATGCTTGTGTGTGATGTACTGTTGTATGTAGTGAACCTTTTGAAGTATTGCTAAATAAAGTTTTTTTTATTTACTTTTGACTCATTGCACATTTTTCTACTTATTGGTAACTGTATGTGATATTAAAGACTTATGCTGAAGGGTGCTAGAGTAAAGGGGTGTGGCTATTAAAAGGAATGGGTGTGGCTTGATTGTGCATGGGGCGGGGCTTGTTTGTCAGGAAATGGCACAGTAGAAAGGTGGCAACACTAGGTGGAGTTGATGTGGTCATCATAGTTGAGACGACTATCAATTGTTACACCTAGTAGGCGGGTTGTAGTATCTGGGGTTATGCTGATAGCATTGTTAGAGGTTCGAGAGAAGAATGGATTAGGTGATTTATGAGTTGGAGTAAAAAGCAGTAGTTTTGTTTTTTTGGGATTTAGGAGGAGTCAGTGTTGCATAAACCAGTTTTCAACATTATGAAATGTAAAATAAAATAAATAAATAAATAAAATGAAAAACAGTTTGGGTGAGGGACTGGAGAGAGGCTATATTCTTGGCTGTACAGATTAAGGTGGAGTCATCTGCATATTGAATGCAGGTGGCTTGAGGTATGTTCATGTTTAGATTATTAATAAATAAGGAAAAAAGAAGGGGACCTAAGATAGAGCCTTGGGGTACTCCAATATTTACTGGAAGTAATGAAGACAGATTGTTATGCCAACAAATGACTGCTTGCTGTCTATTTTCCAGATAAGACCTAAACCATTGTAATGCTTATGGATTGAGAGAATGGGCCTTTAATTTGTCTAAAAGTAGGTTGTGGTTAACCATATCAAAGGCTTTTGACAGGTCAATAAATAGTGCAGAGGAAAAAGAGTTATTGTTACGATTTTTATTTATAGAGTCGGTGAAGGATAAGAGGGCAGTCGTGCTATGGAATGGTCTGAAGCCATGTTGGCAGTTTGCTAATAGGTTATTTTGTAGTTGTTTGTGAATACATTTTTCCGTTATCTTAGCTAATGGGGAGAGTAAGGCAATAGGTCGAAAGTTAGAAAGCTCAATTGAAGATCCACCTTTATGTAGTGGGATGATGTGGGATACTTTCCATATGGTAGGGATTTTGCTTTCTGAGATAGTTCTGTTAATAAGGATAGAGATGGGATAGTCTATGGCTTTTATGGCAATTTGTAGGTATTCAGATGGGAGACGGTCATTAGAAGGGGTGCAAGGTTTCAGTTTTTGAAGTAGCTTACAGATGAGAGATGTAGGTGCAGGTTGTATTTGAAAGGTAGGAGATGAAGTCTTGGAGGTATTTAGTGGAGAAGCAGTAAAGGGAGGTGAAGAATTTGCTAGGGTTTGAATGGATTCTGTAAAGTAGCTATTAAAGGCATCAGGGATCTGGTTGGAGTTATGGTTGAAACCTGCTGGGGCAGGAGTAGTAGAGTGACCTGGCTGAAGAAGTTTGTTTATCCCTGACCAAAATTTTTGTGGAGTTTGTTGACTGGTTTGTTGGAGGTGAAGGTAGAAGTCTTTTTTGTCTCTAAGAATATCCTTCTTGGTGGCATTTTTTAACTATTTAAAGTGGAGGTGATCTGATGGACATTTGGTAGCTCTCCATTTAGTCCAGATTTTTTTTCTGAGGAGTATCTTTTGCCTAGTTTTTGTGAGCCATGGGGCAGATTTGGTTCTTATTCTAGTAGAGTGATAAGGTGCATGTTAATCTAGGATTTGAAGAAAGTTAGTGTTAAAGTAGGTCACAGCATCATCAAGTTCAAGATGGGTCAATGGTGACCAGTCACATGCTTGCAGTTCGCTTATGAAGCTGTCTGGATTAAAGAATTTTAATGGTGTCTGATGAAGTTAACATTTGTTTAACGAAAGCACTCACATTTTGTTTGTTTTTCTTGTGGATTTTTATCATTAAATACACCTTTGGTTTATCATCACCTCAGTGATTTGTGCCTGTGAAACTCTGCTTGCCATCATTTTTATTTAGTTTGTTTTGCTGCTTTTTTTTAATGGAAGTAAATCTGCCCTGCCCAGATAGCCTTGCAATCCCTGTTCTCTAGCCTGTCATATAGAGATTTTTATAAAAAAATATTTAATGTTTTCCGATTTTAGTAACACCACCTAACAATAAATTGCTCACCTTTGGAGTACCCTTTCCTAGTTTTGCTTCTTTAGTCTTTGAGGAAATGAATGCTAGGATTTTGGTGCATGTTTGAAGTAAGTTGTCTTTGTGGCCACTCTTCTAAAATTGTATTCTGTCTAATTGGTCATTTAGTTCTTTTTGTTGGTTAAGGACTCTGTCACTGTCGCTCAGTTTCATACCTGTCTTTTGGTATGTCTGCAAACTTCTTTTGTCTGTATCCTGTATCTCCTTTCCTTTTATTTTTGCATGATTAATACTCTTAAGGGTATTCCCATTTTCCACACTGCCTTTTTTTAAACAAAGGATTAAAATACTCCAGTATTTCCTAATTAAATCATTCCTGAAATCATGTCCCCTTTAAAATGAGGTAAAATATCCAATGTTTCGTTCCTCAGGAAAAACTTCTGTGAAAAATCTTAGGTGCTAATATAATATTGAGTGGTACAATATTGCAAAGGGGCAAGGTATTGAATTATTTGACCATATTAGCATGCTGCTATATAATGTGTATTCTGTCTGTTCTGAACTAGTTTCTGTGAATAGAGAATGTATGTTGAAGAAATATTTAGTAATTCTGTTACATCTGGCATTGCAGATATTTTTACAGAAACAGACACTATCTTTTTATGCTGAGTGTTGCCTTGGTTCTGTACTGACATGTCGTTTTTGTTAAATTCCACACTCTTCCTTCACATATAATTCCTTGATGGAATGCAGTCTTTTCATTTATCAGTTTTCTGTTCTAGGGGAAGCATGTATGTTAACAAAGGTTAACTGTGCACATTGCCAGTACCCCCTTGGCATCACAAACCTAGCCTCCTTATTTATCTTTTCTTTCTTAACTCTAATAAAGGTGCATTTATTATTTATTACACCTGTACTACTAATGTGGAACAGAAGTCCTCTTTATAGGTTCATAGGTAGGTACTAGGCTATTGGCCCTAGGGCCTATATAAGCCTAGCCAAACGGTACCCTGGCTTTTGCCACCCAAGAAAATTATTTTCCTGTGCCCCTGTCAAGCAGAGCCACAGAAGTGATCCCCGGGGTGAATTTCCCATCTCCCATCCAATCATCAAAATTTTTCTTGAAGAGTGCTAATGAGGAGCTTTGTTTGATATAGATAGGTAGTTTGTTCCAGAGTATGGGAAGTCTCTGAGACAGGAATCTATCCCTCCAGCATGTTGTGTTTATTGTGTTGCCAAGGTCTAAGTCCCTAGACCATGTAGCTCGGAGGGATTGGGATTTCTTTACGTGGAGCATGTCCAACAGCTCTGGGTTTGACATGGCTTTGCATGTTCGGCAGAGATCGCCTCTGAGTAGGCGATATGCGACAGAGTAAAGCTGGAGTTTTTTGAGACGGTCTGCGTAGGGCATCTGTTTGAGGCCGGTAATCCTCTTTGTGAGATATTTCTGTGGCCTTTCCAGTTGTTGTAGATGTCTTGTGAGGTACACACCAAAAGGGGCATTGTACTCTATAATGGGTCTAATGAGTGATGAGTAGAGGGGAACAATGGCCTGTTTTTTTCTGGATGAGAAACCTTTTGTAATGAGGTGACAAGGGAGTATGTTACTGACGGTCTTACTGTTGTACTAATGCCCATATCCACTACCTGTTCTCTTGCAATCTTTTCCTGGTTGTTTTTTAATAATACTTTGCAATGTTTGACCATTAGCCATTTGCTGCTTGTGCTATTTTTAGTTGCTCCAGTGATAAACCAAGTAATCTTGAGTTATATACATAGACTTATTCTGCCAATGTAAGGGTCATTAGAATGTGATTAAAGTTGTCACACCAGGAGCTGTTTGAAAGAACAGACAGTTTGGCATGGATTGACAAAAAGCAGGGGGAAGCCTATTTGTTTCACTGCTTCAGGAGTCATCTGTTTGACAATTATATTGAGAGCTGTACTTGTTTTGGCCATTGTGGATGTCCCCACTCAGGGAATGAGTCGTAGGTGGGGCCCACGTTGAGCACATGAAATAAAAATATCAAGTTTGTGAAAGGTGCACTTGTAAGGAGAGGGTCAAAAAAGTTTTTTTTCATGGATGGCAGGTCCCTCCACTCCGACCATGTCTCTTGCTGAACTCTGTAGCCGTAATTGGAGAGAAGGGAGATAACTTGGATTTTTGTGAAACTTATTTTTTATATATTATAAAGTTAATTAAAAGTTGCAAAACTGCCAGTTTCAAAATATAGTGCTTAATACTGAGTGATTTTGATATTTGTAGTTTGAAATACTTCATATTTAAAGACAGTGGAGATCCTGTTCACCTAGCCCCCTAGTCAGCATGTTAAGGTGGGCAAGCCTGGGATTTTTGAAGAACAGAGCCAGTCCAGCGGTCTGTTTGGCTCTTGGAGACCACTAACAGCCAAGCCAAAGCAGTCAGTTGGAACGGAAGCAGAGTTTAAAATAATTTGCTCTGAACTTTCATAAATAGTTATTTAATTAAAAAAAACTTTAGTTACAGCCCAATAGACATTGACATTGCCACATTCACTGAAATGAATGAATGCTGACAGTATGTTGATCACACTTCCTAACACCTTACACCCAGCCACCCGCTTCGTCATGCCTAAGCTAAAGGTCTGCTGACAATGAAAAATAGGAAGCAAAAACAATAAGCACAGCATGGAAGGTACAGCACTTTGTATGCAGGGACAGGAATGTTGCCCTGGCTAGTAGAAAGAAAGTCATTTTTTACCTTGTGGTCTAATGATGATTTAGCACACAGTAGCTTCACTACACTGTCTAGGAAACGGTCAAACAGCCCCAAGGTAAAAACAAGACACACTGCTTATATGTAACTGCAAACGCCTTGTGAAATGCTGATTTTGTTAGTTTTGTGTAAGAAACAATGTTTCTGTTCCCTTAGGGCAACCCATAATAATATAAAAAAAACCCAGTATTCTTAATATCCTTAATATCTGCATACAATATAAATACACTGTCCCAGTGGACTGGGTCTTTTCTGAGAAGGTACGTCACAAAATATAATACTGGCAAACTCTGCTCTTTGATAGATATTGCCCTCCAGCAGACCTTATCAACTACAACTGTCCTTTCCTTTCATGCATTTATGCTGTCAAAATGTTAGCCTCTTTCTGTGCACTAATTTCTCTCTGAGAAAAGAATGAAAAATGTAAGAACTGTAGTAACATTTGATTTTTCCAGCTTGTGATATGCAAACAAATACACTGCCCCCAGCAAGTCTTGACATGTTTTTGGCTAGCAGTGATTATATGATGACCTTGTACTAACATGTACAAGATGCTTCCACACCCCTTCCCCCAAAAAAGGCAGCCCAGTTGTATGCACGTGATGCTTGATGGTGAGGAAAGTGAAAGAAAAAGGAAATGAATACTACAGTTGTGTAGTAATTTCAACATGTTGATTTTGAGTACATATACTCACACTAGACATAAGCTAAGCACTTCTCAGAGATTCACAGCTTTGAACTAAAATCAGGGACAATTGAGAGACCTGGGGCCTTACCTCAGTAGAAACAAAGAAACCAAAGAATTCTTCCCACGTTGTCAGCATTGGTAGTGTTTTCCAAGCTCTCAACTCTTTCTCAGACTGAAACATGCTCCTTTCCTTCTGTGGAAGCGTGCAAGCAGTCTGGGATAAAGGGAATAATGCACCCTCATCCTAAAAATGAGCTGCAACACTTTTTAAAAAAAATGTCCATCTGCACTGTTCTGCAATACTTCTCTCATGAAAAATGTTTAAACTTTCTCCCTTTTCACCTCTGTGACATGTGGCATCACCCTCTGTAGTATTCCAGCCAATGCAATGCTTAGATATACAGACTGAACCTAATAGAACACATTCTCAGCCTACAGGTCTTGTCTGAAGGAACAGTTCAACAGTCAGCAGTTAATGGAAAAAAACAAACTTGCAATTGTGGCCCACCTCTTCCTTGGCTGTTTAACCTCCTAGTTTGCGAGCCAGAGCCGAGCTTATAGTCAGGCTCGAACTGAAATCAAGCCACCTTTGACTTGCCTACCTCTGTTCACTGGTATATTTCGTTATGCATGGATGTTCTTCGTGTTTCACTGTTGCAGTCATTACATTTGGGTTATTTGCTTGCAGGTTGAACCTCAGTTGGCCTGATTAACAAGGTCTTGGGTCCTGCGTCGGTTGCTGTCCCTTTTTCCATGACGTCAGGTCGTCAGGGGTATAAAATATGCAGCCGACACCATTACCCCAGTCTTTTTTGCCGTGCGGTGCCCAAAGCAGAAGCAGTTTGCAAGTTCCGGTCGGCCGACTCCTGAAATTTTCGTTTTCGAGTTTCAGAACCGAAGTCTTCAACTAAAGCAAAGTACCCCGTTGGGGAAACTTTTTCTTGCTCCTTACTGATGTCAGTAAAAGTTAATAGTTGCATTACTTGTGGAAAACAAATACCTCATAAAGATTTTAATTCGTACTGTATTCCTTCCTAGGCCCTGACCACGACGTACCTTGCTGTTGGTTTTGTGCATTATTTAATCAGCGCACTATCCATCGTCTGTATATATTTGCCTCTAAATATTTTGGTTCTCGGTTTAATTATCCAGAAATGTCGTAGGTTAGCCATCCAACTACCGGGATTCCGAAAAACACAAAGATAAAGACAGAGACAGGCCGCCTAGGTCCAAAACTGCCGACGACGCTTCTAAGCCAGTCACCAGTTCGCCGGTACTCAGTGAGGCACTTTCGCAGCCCCTGATACCCGCTACTCCTGATTCGCAGGCCTCTACTGAGACCCATTCGGAGTCCAGTATGCCGCAAGATGCTTCAACTATGGAACCTGCGGATGTCTCTACCTTGGATGGGTCCAGAGCCGCTGTGCAGGCACCGGCTTCTGAGGGTGTATTCAGGCCTACGGACTTGCATATTAAATCGACGCCTCCTTCATTACTTAGGCCTAAATCTTGATCCAACGCCCAGGGCACATGCTCAGGCCTCTATGCCTAAAAAACAAATTATAAGAATGGCTGAAGATCTAATAACTCTAATCAGTGGTAGCCACCCCCCCCCCTTCTAAGAGGCCTAGGACTGAGGTTGATTATGAATCTTCTGATCAGGATTCTGTTTTTTCTGACTTCTGATGATGTGGATTTGTCCTTACCTACTTATGATGATTTTGATGCAGAGGAGACTATTCCCTCTGCTTCCCCTCCTGAGGATTTTTCTTTTTGGGAAACCTTACGTACTCTAAGGGAGCATTTCCACTAGGAAAGCCAGTATTTTTCTGATTCAAAAAAAGAGGCTTAGGGCTTTCCTTCTCCTACCTCAGCATAGGCCTTTAGCTATTCCTCCTGTACTAGATATTATTGGTGATGCTTTCTCAGAATCTAGTTTGGCCCCTGATTCCCTGCCTCCTGCTCCCAGAAAACCTGACAGATATACTACAGGGTTCCTGAGTCCCACAAGTTCCTTTTCAAAAATCCTATTTCAGATCCAGAGACTGTTTCACTGGGGCCCAAGGGCATTAAGGCTTCTACTGCTAAAAATCCTACCCCTTCTGATAGAGACTCCAGGGTGCTGGATAGATGGGGGGTAAGAAGGTTTACACTTCTGCACCCTTGACCATTAGGGCTTTAAACTTCCAGTTTCATATGTTAAAATATCAGTAACATGTTATTGGACTGCTTAAACAGAAAATTATGTTGATTCCTGACTGTGTGGAAAATAAAGAATTACAGAATTTAATGCATTCTGCCGAACAAGTTGGAAAGCATGCTTTGCAGTGTGGTTTTGATTCATTAGAGGCCTCTTGCAGGGCTGCTGTTACTGGGTCTGTGCTCAGAAGGCATGCTTGGCTTAAGGAGCAATCTTTTGCCTGATTGTGTTAAAGCTAAATTGTTGGATGCTCCTTTAAATCAGGACCACTTGTTTGGCAACAAGATTGAAGAAGTTCTTAAAATGATGGAAGATAAAGCTAAATCTAGGCATACTGTTAAAGATTTTTTTACAAATTCAGCCTCCTAGATTTAGTAGGCACTGGCCCTCTAAGAATTGGTCCTTTCCAGCCCCTTCCAGGTCTTCTCAAGCCAAACCCAGACACAGCAAAAACCCCAAGTTTCAGTCCCAGGGGACTCTCAGAAATAAGCAGTGGGGGCCTCCACTTCCAAGTCTGGGAATAATAAGACTCCCCCTATGGTAAACTGTATCAATGACTTCCTTTTAAAATTTCCAAGCACTTATCAACTGACTAAACCTTTGGGGGGGGAGATTGCTCTTCATGCAACGAATTGGGAACTCATTACCCAGGACAAATGGGTTTTATATATAGTGTCCCAGGGATACAGATTTTACTTCCACATGTTGCCAACACCACGTGGGTGGACGGACCTACCCCCAAATCAGTGGGCAGAGGCCCAAAAACAAGTACTTTCTCTCTTAAGCATGGGGGCTATTCAACTGGTACCAGAAGAGGAAAAGGGAAAAGATTTCTACTCGAGATTTTCCTGGTACCCAAAAAAGACAATTCATGGCGTCCTATCCTGGACCAGTCTACTCTAAACACCTTTTTGGAGATTCCAAAATTCAAGATGCTGACTCTTCACCAGTTACTTCCTGTGCTAGGCAAAGATGAAGCATACCTGCACATCCCAATCAGGGAATCTTGCAGAAGATACCTACGCTTCAAAGCAGGCTACATGCACTAGCAGTTCTCTGCACTGCCCTTTGGCTTATCTACTGCGCCCAGGGTATTCACAAAGTGCCTAGCTCCAGTTATTGCATTTTGCAGACAAAGAAATATTCAAATATACCCATACTTGGACGATTGTCTAATTCAGGCAGAAAGCCAGGACGTACTTTTGAATCATCTGGCATTTGTAAAAAGGGTACTAACTTGTCTGTGGTACACCATAAACAAAAAGAAATCACACCTGGTACCCTGTCAACAAATTATATTCTTGGGAGCAAGCTTGAATACAACTTCCCAGATGGCTTACCTCACGCCAGAAAAGTAAATTCATTTGACAACCTACTTCAAACAAGTGGCCACAAAAACCCTGCTATCTGCAAGACAAATACTGCAAGCCTTGGGGTTCATGGCCTCCTGCATTCTTCTAATTCCATATGCAAGACTGCATATGAGGTAACTACATTGGTATCTAAAAAGCCTATGGTGTCAGCATTCTCAAGACGTAGAAACAATGATTCCTACCATGCCTTGCCTACACCTAGAGTTCCTTGGTGGGCAGAGGCCTGCCACCAAAACAAGGGACTACCTTTCACACTACCCCCCTGCCGCCCAAACTCTAACAGATGCATCCTACTGTGCATGGGGGGCTCACATGGCAGGGGCGTGCATTCAGAGCAAATGGAACCCTGAAAAAAATTGGGTACTGCTGTGCTCAAGTCAAATGCACCTGCATATCAATCAAAAAGAAATGTTAGCTGTACAGAATGCTCTTGACAGCCTTCAAGGACCACATTCTTCCAGGTCAACTAATAGTAAAAGACTAACAACACCACTGTTGTGAGGTACATAAGCAGGGGGGGTACATATTCTTACCCCCTCTGCAGACTAGTCATGGCATTGTGGAACACAGACTTGAGCTACCAAGTGCACCTACAAGCTCAGTTCCTGCCAGGAAAATTAAATACACTGGCAGATGGACTAAGCAGAAACCTCATGGACCCACACGAGAGGATTTTCAACATGTTGACAAGCAAATGGGGGAGCCCAGATATAGACCTGTTTGCCTCTTCCCAGAACTACCAATTGGACAAATTGGACTGCCCACAACCAAGCCTGGAAAGTGTATGCTCTGTCCTTCAGCTGGAAAAACCTATTAGTCTATGCCTTTCCCCCTCTGCCTCTGCTCTCTAAAGTACTACTAAAAATCAAACAGGACAAACCAAGGATGAGTTTGATTGCTCCAGACTGGCCGCACAGTGTTTCATGGTCATCTCCATGGCACCTGCCTCAGACTCCTTCACTGCTGTGTCAGAAGGAGAACCAGATTCTGCACCCTCAGCTTCCAGCACTGAACCTTGCAGCCTGGCTAATTACTTAATCTCTCCTTTACCATCCCTCAGCAAACCTGTGATGGATATCATCTTAGAGGCAAGAAGGCCTAGTACTTGAAAATCTTATGCTGAAAAATGGAAAATATTCTGTGCCTGGAACCAATCTCAAGGGATGAGCACAGCAGTACCCAATTTATTTCAGATTTTACAATACTTAACTGAAATGCTTCACAAGGGCCTGCCTTTTTCCTCCATTAAAATCCACACCTCAGCCATTTCAGATCATTATAACACAGAACCTCCCCTCTTCTCTCATCCACTGCTCAAGCAGTTCGTCAGAGGGGCCAAAAATTTAAGACCACCCAGGAGAGCTCCAACCTCAGCCTGGGACCTTAACTTTGTCTTGGAGAAACTTACTCTACCTCCTTTTGAGCCAGCTGCTACTGCAGACTTAAAATTTCTTTCTTGGAAAACCGCTTTGCTTTTAGCAATCACTTCAGCTGCAAAGGTATCTAAATTACAGGCCCTTATGGTAGTGGATCCTTTCATCATCTTTCATGCGGACAGGGTGTCCCTCAGAACCAATCCATCCTTCATGCCCAAGGTGGTATCCAGTGTGGCTCTTAATCAGTCCATTCATTTGCCAACCTTCTTTCCCAATCCACAGAATAAAGGGGAATGGATACTGCATTCCTTAGATGTGCATAGACAACTTGGATTCTACTTCGACAGGACTAAACCTCAAAGGAAATCTGAATAACCGCTGGTAGCATTTGCTGCAGGGGCAGAGGGGAAGGCTATTTCAAAGCAAATCATTTCTAAATGGTTAAGCCATTGCATTCATTTCTGCTATAAGCACCATGGAAAACCTATCCCCCAGGGGATCAGACCTCGCTGCACCAGGACTGCACCTACCTCTACAGCGTTTCTCAGAGGCATCCCTACCAGGGACATCCTAGAAGCTGCTACCTGGAGTTCTGTACATACTTTCACCAAGCATTATCATTTGCCAATTTTCTCTAAATCCAGAGCTGGCTTTGCCACTGCAGTCTTGCAGGGCCTTATAGCTGGCCCTAATGCTATCTAAACTCCTCCTCCCAACCATAGCTTTGGGAATCTACCCAAATGTAATGACTGCGACAGTGAAATACGAAGAACATAGTACAGTTGTGTACACTTACCGTAAATGTAGATGTTCGAGTGTATTCACTGTTGCAATCCTGTTTACCCTTCCTCCAGCCACCTAACTTCTTTTGGCTATACCTCTACTTTCCTTTACTATGCCTAAAAGCCTTTTTGGTACATTTGCTTTTTCGTTGGAGGTATATCTTTGTGCTTTTATGTTTAATTGCTCCCCATTAGGGGGGCACCTGACATCTGGGGCAAGAAAAACTGATGTAATGGCGTTGGCTGCATGTTTTATACCCCTAATAACCTGACATCATGGAAGAAGGGACAGCAACCGATGCAGGACCCAAGACTTTGTTAATCTGGCCGACTAAGGGCAACCTGCAAGCAGATAACCCAAATGTAATGACTGCAACAGTGAATACACTCGAACATCGACATTTATGGTAGGTGTACACAACTGTACTTTGTAGTATGCCATTGATTTTGCTGTTACTATAATAGCAAATGTTTCAGCAAATCTAGTAGTTTAAACATATTTTGCTTCCTTGCTAGTAGCTCCAGATAAAGTGTTTCTACTCTTTGTGAAAATACTCATCTAGGTCAAACTCATCCTCAGCATGAGAGTGTGAGGTTCGTTGTTGCTCTTGGTCACCTTGTGTTTTGTATGTGGGGGTGCTGTATTTTATGCCATGAATCTACTTGTCCTATTGAAATGGAGTGGAGTCTGTAGTATGTGTGCAGTTTTGTAGTTTTCTCCACTTAAACTGAATAGAATGTATTCTTTATATACCAGTTACAGTCGAGTATGCTTTCCTCACATCCATTTTTTTCAGAATGTGCTACAGTTTAGTGCTTGTTTTTATTGATGTTATTGGAACTTTGGCCTTAGCAGGTGAATGTCTGTGAATTAGTCAGTGTATAAATGGTGGTATTGGGACATAGCCTGATGTTTTAAGTCTCTAAACTGTACTTCAGGCTACTTCTGTTTGCTGATGTTATGGGCAGAATGTTTAATTTTTGCAGGTAAGCCATCTACATTTTTTGTTTTTCAGTTTCTGTTTTGTTCCTCATCTCACCTTTGTGTTGCCTTTTCCTACTGATGTGTTTGAATCTTCTGAGAGTGCTTCCTGACATTGTTTGTTTTGCGCCCCTATCTCGAAATTAAACTCACTTGCTCTCTGCTTTTCTTGTTTCATTTTTTTAACGTGTCACAAAATTTATTTTGTCTGTTTAGTTTGATCTTTTCTTTTTTTTATATAATTCCTTGTATCAAGATTAATTTTTTTGAACTTTGCTGCACAATACTGTTTCAGCTTGCTGTTCATTATGTATGTTTTCTTCTGATTGTTTACTGTGCTTTTATGCCTTATACAGTGCCATTTTATGTTTGTTGCTGATTATGCGTTTTCATTTTCTTTGTTTTCCTTATGCATTTCATACATACGTACAAGCTCACGTGTGTGTATTTATTCCAGCTTCAGATTTAGTTAGTGATGTTATATTGAATGCACACTTTCATTTATGGTAATGTTATGTGTACAGTATATTGTATCTTCCTCAAATGTTGATGCGTATGTACATTGGATTGTTAGTCACTTCAAGTTATATGCAAGATTGTCTGGGATGGCTTCTGGCCCAGGTTGTCCCTGATAAGGTTCAGGTTAATAAATGTGAAAATAAATATTCTGGTTACTTGGTTTATCAGCTGTATCTGTATTTGTTCATTTAATGTATTAAGGATTTTTTTATACAGAATTTTTTTTTTGTTGCAGTGCACTGTGCCAGGTCTTTTCTGAGAAGGAACTAGTATCTGCATTTGCATGTGTACTCAGACTCCCTGCCACTTCATGGTGGTATCAATGCCACTTCATGGTGGTATCAAGTTCTTCCCAAAGGCATTATTCATATGTGAATTTTGTGAATCTTAAGTTGCAAGATTCCTTAAAAACCGTGCTCTGCAAACACCAAGTGAGGAAAGTAGGGTAAATGCAAGGGACTATATAAATAGGCCATGAAGTCTGGTGGTAGAGTTGCAATATAAGATGCACACTGGAAGATACTTTAAAACAATTGAAATCATTAAGTACCAATGACAAAAGCGACTCCTTCATATTGCATGCTGCTTGGTTAAAGTCACAGTTATCAGGATTTAAAATGGGAGTAATATGTACAGGCTGACATGTTCTGTTTGTTGTGCTACTGGAATGCAGATGGCCTTCCTTGACATGCTGTTCTCATCGCAAGAGGCTGAAGCCACTTTGAGTAATCAACAGGCTTGACCTTTTGAAAACAGCTACAGTGTTTAAAATGACTAACAAGTCAAAGGGGAAATGTTAGTGTACTAGTTGTATGAATGAGCAACCTGCAGAAAACAAATACAGATTTAAAGTGACAGGTGTACGAAATTAAAAAAAAAAGTGAGAGTAGCAATTTCTGGCTATTTAGCGTCACGAGGATAGAGGGACATATTCAAAAGTAAGATATATAATTTGCTGACTGTAGGCAACTGAAAAAACACATTTATGATTTATGACAGGTATTCTCCACCACAAAGCTATAAATCAGGGTTTGAAGTCAAATTATCTATGGTATGATCCCATTTATTCTCATTAGGGGTAATATATTTCTCAACCATGGTATGGGTAAGGCCAGTCTGTAACCGAATTGGATAGATTATTTCACGAATAGGAGGGGAAATTGTCCAGGCTTAAAATGGCCCACAAGAGCAGCTAGCTTAGTTTTACCCAAGAATTTGATTAGAAAAGAGAGTAAAAACAGCAGTGTGCAGCTATATTGCCTTGAGAAACATGTATATACTTAACATGATTGATTTTTTGGGTGCTGGGGAAAAGTAGTGCATTGTTTTAATGAATATGAAAGATAAGGTTCAGTTGGGTCAATGAATGCACAACAACATAAAGTGACACAGAAGTAATAGACTATGAAGAACTAATTTGTAATATAAATACTTAGAATATATGCATGTAGAATAGATTAACATTACCATGTTGCAGTTTGACTAGTTAAAACAGTAGTGGATGGGTGGACAGGGAAAAAACATAAGAAGTGATGCTGACCTATATTTACACTTTCAATGCACAGATAATAATGTTACAAGAAGGACACCGGAGTCATAACATTTTGTAAAGAAAAGTGGGAAAGAGATGTTCTTTTTTGGAATGGAAAGGGGGCACAAGAAATGGTTATCAGAAAAAAGATTGTTTAGCAAATGAAGGCTAGGCAGAGAAAGCTAAAGAGTTGAGTTTGTAGGGTGCGAGAATTATACTGCGTGACATACACATTTCACCAAAAGCATTTAGACACTGAACAAAATTTTGGGAAATGTTTTAGCCTTTCATGAAAGATGTATCGAAGTGGCTGGAGACTGGCACATTATAGTAAATAAGTAAGATTTAGCTGGATGACCAGGATATCGTAGAATACCATCTGAGAGCAGTTACTTAGAGAAATATATGCATGTATTTAAGTTTATCTATATAATAAAAGTACGATGGAATGAAGTGGAGTGTGTACGTCTTCAGTGAAGTATGATTCCTGTGCAAGATTAGGTGGATGTTACTTATCAAAGCATTGTATCATGGTTTGAACCATGGTAACACATCCAGTGATGTCAGACCATGTACCTATGCAAGTTATGTTTTGCAAGCAAGTAAATGTTTATTGTGACAGACATTTACATTTTCCAGTGTTTCTTCTGAAAAGGAAGCTTTTTTAATGATCCGGTACATTAATCCTTAAGTGAAATGTTATTAGGGTTGAATGTAAGCAGTAAAGAGCTTCCAAAGGATTGGGAGAATTGTAAATTGAAGAATAGAAATGTGGTTACAATAAAAGTAAATAAGATATGGAATTATAGTCTCATTAAGTGTTTAGAGGGCTTAAAAAGTAAGGAATTTGTAGAACAAAGAAGAGTAAGTGGAATACAGCAAGTTGAACAGAAGCTAGAATGTCAATATGTAATAATGATGAGAATGAAAATAGAGCAGTAGTTTTAAATCCACTCGTTTTTATAGTAATCTAAAATGAGCAAATTGTTGGCTCAACTCTTGAGGCAATAAAAAGTTAAAAGTAAAGGTTAACTAAAATTGGGAATTATGAGAACAGCAGTGTAGTAGGGGACTCATGAAAATGATGACTGTAATGGTAAATTATTATAGTACACCACATGGATGAGAAGTAGAGGTCTGCGAGTAACACACAGGAAGTGGTAAGATTTTGAGATAATTACAACTTTCTCAGCTAATAGTAATAGAAAGGGAGTTAACATCTGTTGTAATTAAAGAAGCACTAAGAAATGAGAAAGTAGGAATCCCCCTGGATGTGGTAGATTCCAAGAGAAGAGTGGAAAAGAAGGAACAGGAAATAAAAGCTTGCTAGTACTTTTTAACAATGCATTTCTGGGTGGGATGTGCACTTGACTTGGAAGGAAGCAGCAGTTGTAGTTTTACCAAAGGAGGGAACAAGCCTCTTGATCCAGAGTCAGTACAACCCTATTTAGATTCCAAATCATGACTACAGAGTGCTTGACAAGTATAGTGAAGAGGAGGAGGGAGAACTAGCAGTGCCATTTACAAGAATATCATAGTGCGACACAAATGAGGTTGGTATACTAAATTCAGTGTAATAAGTGAATCAAAATGAATGATGCATAGGCAAAGGTGATTCACCAGAATTGAGCTGAGAATAAATATTTGGTCACAAGTACTAGAGTTAGAACAAAATAAGTTACTTACAAATGGGTGTACAAAGTCAACTAAGAGATTAGAGGCATGTATTTTGTTCATGTGATAAACTGGAGAGAGGGAGGAACTACATGATTTAATTCTGAAGATAACCGGGTTTGAATGGCAACTGCACAAAATAAGTTTCCATTTGAATTTGGTAGATGAACTGTAGGTGAGAGTGCATGCTAAGACATTCATAGTGTTTTTATTAGTAGCCAAGAAGAGGATAAGTAGGAAGAGGGAGTCTAATTCAGGAATCTAGCATAGAAGAAGCGGTAAAGATAATGGATGAGGTACATAGAACGGAGAGGGAGGGAATAAAGGAGAGATTAAGTAGGCTGCAAAAGGCAAAGTGGATGGCATGGGAGCCCATTCAGAGACTGGGTTAAATTGAAGAAATAAAACACAAAGCAGGAGTAGAGTTATGGAAGAAAAGGAGGGATAAGTGTAGCCTTGAGCAGGCATGGACTAAATTGATGATTGAAGTATGGTGGTGGAGAATGAGTGATACAAATGTTAAAGGTAATCATATAATGGGAAATTGTTGTAATTCCTGGGATTGGGCTGTGCCCAATTGAATAACATAGTAATTGACACAGAAAGGTATGTTGGGATGTTTTTAAAATTAAAGCAAATTGGCCACTGGGGAAAGAGATGCACTGTGCATGAGAACTGCCCTAGAAATGTAAAATAAGAAATGTATTAATAAAACAGTGTTTAGTAAAGAAGACAATGTCAAAAAGATTGCCAAGAATAATAGAACTGGATTAGTGTAGGGCTATAGGAGGGAGGCAGACATTTGTCACATTAACGGAACCCTTGTGAATCGAAAGGATGTACTGGGCAATAATAGTATATTAATGTTAATAGGTTTGGATACCAAAAAAATGACAGAGTGAGTTAAGAATTTTTTTGAGGCATTTGGGTTTCCTTTAGCATGGACAGCTTTTATATATATATTATTTAAAGAGGAGCTCGAGTTAGATTGAGGAGTGCTCGTGAGCTATCTAAAGTCTTCAGTCTTAGAGGAATTAGGCAGAGGTGTCTGTTTTCACCATTACTTATTGCTTTGCATTTAGAGCCATTAGCCAGAGACATAATCATGTATAACTGGATATGAATGGAGAAATATGAGAAAATAGCCCTTTATGCAGAGAACATGTGTATGTTACCAATCTAGAACATATTGTCTAGCACTTAGTATAGAACATCCCCTTTCTGTGGAGTCATGACAAGATAACTCAAGAGTTTGGTTGAAACTGGATGTTGAGTAAGCAGCTAAAGAAATTACTCAGTATTATAAAGTAAGATTAGGAGTATGGAAATTGAGTATTAACAATAGGATGCATAAAATTAAATTCACTAGAAAAAACGTAGCTTGCCACCCCACTATGTGGTGCACATAGTGCCGTACAGCATTTTCTGCTGCTGCTTTTTCTGATAATACCTTTTCAAAAGTACTGATTTCCCCAAGATTCTGCACCTGGGGCTAAACAAACTTTAACCTCAGTGACATCATCAGCTTGGAGAAAGCATGTGGTGTCTCTCTACACTGTATTGTACACCAACTTGCAAGTAGAGGTATGTATCCATTAAGTCTACAGGTATATTTCACTTTATCCTTCAGTTGATATCACTGCAGGATACACTAAATGTACTTGATAGTTTAATAAATCTTATGAAACTTTTTTAAAGAACTCAAATAAATGAAAGTAATACAAGTGTATCACTGCTTTTGGTCCCACAGGTCCTTTATGTAGGGTAGGCTTATATCTGTCAACCTGGAGACCAGATATGGAAGAATATGAAAAATGAAATTAAGGAGTTTTTATGGATGATGGAGTGATTGTGGTAGGAAAAGCTAAGGATGAAAAGGAATAGGGTGGTTTGGGACTTGTATATGTGGAAGTATACTGTAAGACTGCACAGTTTAGAATGATGCATTTGATTCAGTGCTAGAAATA
Source organism: Protopterus annectens (assembly GCF_019279795.1). Taxonomy (NCBI): domain Eukaryota; kingdom Metazoa; phylum Chordata; order Ceratodontiformes; family Protopteridae; genus Protopterus; species Protopterus annectens. The sequence goes on from NC_056746.1 coordinate 1,151,491,218, forward strand.
TATGCCCAAGTCAAAGCACGTTATAGGCATAGTACCTGACAAGGCAACAGGATTTCTCATGGGCGGATGGGCAGATTTGGGAAAAAGAATATAAAGAGCATTATGAACAGCCTTGTATACATAACAATATTAAGCAAGTCTTTACTTTAAAAGAAGTTAACCTTTGAAAAAATAGAATAACATCAGTAGGCTATGTTAGGTATTGATATAAGAATATATATAAGATATGAGAATTTGGAAAAGGGAGGATCCAAGACTTTTTGAGCAGATGGTAAAAAGAGATTTGGTAATACAGTGGTGTAAAGATAGACAAATTTTGGGATTATTGAACTCATGATTTAATTTGCATAAACAGGACTGATGCTAGGATTGAAGATATGCTGCAGCTAGATAATTTGTTAAACCACAAATAGATTTTATAATTAAGACCAGAACAGCAATGGCATATCAGAAAACAGTAAACACTAGAACATATAAGGCATTGTTGGATTTGAAAAGACAATACAGTATAATCATTCACTCTGTGCTGTTTTTAATTTTAAAGATACTACTGTGCAGATGAGCAGTAGAGAGAAACTGGTCTTACTTCCAGATGTGTAACTAAATGGATAACATCTAGAATTTTTGTATGGAAATGTTTGCACAAATATTTCTCTAGCCATGCAGGGCTTGAAAAAATGTTCTAGCAGTTGAGCCATATGTTGGAGATCTGATAGTACAGAAAAGAGGTTCCTGGGAGCATATATTTTGGTAATGTTTGAAGTTGATTCAGTACAAAAATGAATTGAACAATGACAAGTCTTAGACATGGAAGAGAATCTAACCTTATTGTAGTGATGTTTTGCTGAATTGGTGTAAAATGTATACTAAAGAGGTGAAAGTGTTTGTAGTGGCTAAAAAGCCTTAACTAGACAATGGAAAAACAAAACGAATCCAGTAGTAAGAGGGGTAAAAAATGATTGTCAAATACATAGCACTGAGAAGGAATGCAGATCAAAGAAATATTAGATATCAGAAACAAAACTCCCTAGTTAAGAAAAAAAGGGCCGTATACTGAGATTTTGGATGCAGACATTTAAGGAGAAGAACAATAATCATACAGAATATTCTATTCATAATGTAGCAGAAAGTATTCTATAAACTAAACTAACGAGAATGAAGAAAGGAGATTCTGCCAGCAAAGTTGATTTCAATTAAGGATACAGACAATAGGCAAGAGGAAGCTGGTATTTATTGGAGAGAACTGGCAAAGGAACCAAGGTATTGGGAACAAATAACTAGAGAGGTAATAGAATGGGAAGACGCCAAAACTTTATTTGGACTGCAGGTTAGAAATTGCCTTCCCTGTCAAGGATAGATGTCAGAGTATAGGCAAAGAGAGAGAGAGAGAGAGAGAGAAATAGGGTGTCCTAAATGAAAGACCAGCACTGGTAGAGTTTTTAGTAGAATGTAGAACAGAAGCTGCAGTTAAAAAGGAATAATTAGTAGAGCATATAAAATATTGCATGATAATTAAGAATTAATCAGAGGAGGTTAGGAAGGATTGGGAAGAGAGATTGGTTATGCAATTCACAAAGAAACAATGGGGGGATATATGTATGTATTCCAAATATGCAACAAAATCTAGAAGATTTAGGATTTTTGCTTGGAAATGTTTTCATAGATATTTGTACACCCCAGGTAGACTCCAAAGAATTTTTCCTCAGGTAGACAGCAAATGTTGGAGGTGTGATGGGGTAGAAGGAGGTAATTGGGAACATATTTCTGGGTGTGTAGTGAGATGGCAGGCTTTCAGGATTCCCTGCAGACTGCTCTGTCAGAGATAGCGGGTGAGCAAATTGGTGTAACTAGAGAAATATTCTGAACTGTGATACAGAATTGGAATTGTCTAGACATAGTAAGGCCTTTCCAAGTCTAATTATGGTGGCTGCCAAAAAAATTACTAGCAAATGAAAATCAAAATATAAACCAGCTGTACTAGAAGTAGTGAATATAGTAACAAGAGATAAAACAACTGGAATTGGGATCTTTAGAAAAGGGTAAGAGCAAATTGCATAGGAAAAAATGGGAATTGTGGGAACAGTACTTACAGGGTAAGAATGAGATTTAAAAGAAGGCAGGATATGAATGAGCTATGTAATGTCTGACTGACAGCGATTGGGTAGATAAGTGATGTATAATGTTTGCAGTTAGAATTGTCATGGTTTGTGATGTAAAATTCTTGCAACTGAGATTGTTAATATGGTTTGTTTTCATTTATATAAATGTATGATTGCCTGTGTCATAAGTGATAATTTAATAAAGATGTTTCTTGTAAAAAAAAAAAGGGGGGGGGCTGTATGGGATTCTGTAATGGAAACTGCGCTTTAAAGAGAATATTGGCATGGAACAAAGTGCATTAATTTATAGTAACACAAGGTATGAAGACACTAATCAAATTAAGATTTGATTGTCTAACATGAGGCTAGTTTATAACTGTATAATTCTGAAACGGTTATCAGCAAACAATGCTGAAATATGGGGATTAATAAATGTGTAGCTGTGGAACCACCAATAAGTGCCTCGCCACTCATAGTGTAAAAATGGGTTTATTGTGGTAAAAAATGAACTAGATGCAGTTAAAAACAACAGATGTAAAAATCAGTTAAGCGCTTTCACCCACAGGAATTGGGCTTCATCAGAACTGAATGCCATATCCAAATACTGGCTTAAATGCCTTCTTTGGCGCCAAAATTCAAAATCATTTAAAGAAGCAGTTCTGCATTTATATTAACAGCACTGTGCTGTTATAACTACTGATCTATAAATAACATAAACTGTACCTATACATTAATATAGTTCTCTAATTATTATAATCCATACAAATATTTAAATACATCAACTTCCCATAATTGTACTATGTACTTCTCTGATGTCGTCTCATAAAAACCTCCATATGACAACCTTAACTTCAAAAAAGTACAACAGTTTAAATTTGCCATATTAGATAGCGTTAATATTGATCCCAGGGGTGGTGATAACAAAAGTCTATTAAGTTATAAGGAAGCGTGGTGGCAAATATTTTTAGATGCCACCACCCCAACTGGACTCAATGAATTTATACCAGTCAAAACCTTTACTATTATCATTTTAATAACAATATGTGAATTAATCCCAGTTATTATCATTAGGGTAATTAAATGACAAAATTATTACATTTCCAGTAACACTAGATATAGTTTAACATAAGTTGTGTAGAATAGAATATTTGATCAGTTAAAGATATCGTAGACATTTTTAAATTAATAATATCATTAATTTTAATATTTAGGGAAATGATAGGTAGTATGTACTTTTTTGACGTTAAGGTTGTCATATGGAGGTTTTTATGAGATGACATCAGAAAAGTACATAGTACAGTTATGGGAAGTTGACGTATTTAAATATTGTATGGATTATATTATCGAGAATTATATTAATGTATAGGTACAGTTTATGTTATTTATAGATCAGCGCTGTTAATATAAATGCAGAGCTGTTTCTTTAAATGATTTTGAATTTTGGCACCAAAGAAGGCATTTAGGCCAGTATTTGGATATGGCGTTCAGTTCTGATGAAGCCCAATTCCATCGGGTGAAAGTGCTTAACTGATTTTTACATTTGTTGTTTTTAACTGCATCTAGTTCGTTTTTCTACCACAATAAACCCGTTTTTACACTACAAGTGGCGAGGCACTTATTGGTGGTTCCACAGCTACATATTTCTTGGCGTTTGTCTTGCTGTTGGGAATTATTCAAATATGGGGATTACATGGTGTGTAAAATGAAAATGTAATTAAGTTGCTCTCTACAAAAAGGGCCTATAGCTTCTCCCTAATAAATCAGGATTGAATAGATTAGAGAAAGTGCAACACTGTCTTATAAGTCTGTACAAAAGAGAGAGAAGAGGATGCAGTTGGTAGACCTTTGTACTTTTTTATAGACCTATCCAAGGGATTTGATCCTTGCTTATAAATGTACAAAAGATGAAGAAAAGGGAGGACAGGTCAGCTAAAGTTGCTTCAAACTTTAAGGAAATATAGCAAATCAGTATTCTGGTTCTTGAAGAAAGTAGTCAACTTTCTGCCATTTTAGTATTGGATCCAGTGAGGACCCTTCTAGCCTTAAGGCGGAAATGTATGATTGTTATGGAGAAAGCAAATATGATATCCTGACAGTTTAAGTAGGTTTTTTGCCCATGCCTGGTATCACTGTTGTATTCTATTATTTTGTTACAGTTTTTGACTCTGCTGATAAACCTACTGGTCAATACATTTATCTCTAACTTTACCCCTCCTCCTGTCCCTCAACATATACCTGAAACTGTCTCCCCTCCATATACCTGAAACTGTCTCCCCTCCAGCTGTCACACAAGACCAAGTCCTAAAATTGCTATCAAAAGCTAAAAATACTGCATCGATGGATCCTGACAGTGTCGAATGCTTCTTAAAAAGTGTTAAGCAGAGGTTTAGCCACACCTCCAACAGCACTGCCCAATCTCAGTCTCCATACAGGTGGAAAACAGCTGCAGTTATTCCCGTGCATAAGGGAGGACCTTCCACAGACCCAGGCAATTATGGACCCATAAGTCTGACAAACCTCACTTGCAAAGCCATGGAAAGACATAATGGAATTATTCAGTCAAGTTATAGGGAATCTCCAAATACTAGACCTGTCTCAGTTTGGATTTGTCAAGGGCGGGTTATGCTTACTCAACCTGGTGGATTTTTTTGATAAGGTCACCAAAGCAATGGATGAAGGCAAAATGGTGCACACTACATACCTTGACCTGGCCAAAGCTTTTGACCCAATCCCCCACTCAGGCATAGTAGAAAAGCTAAATAAACTATAAATAACCCCCTTTGTTACCTGCTGGATTGGCAACTGGCTCACAGATAAGATGCAGATAATTAAAATAGGACAAGTTACTTCCACAAAAAAAGTTGTCACCAGGAAGTTCTCCAGAGTTCTGTGTTGGGACCTCTCCTGTTTTGGCATCTACTGTTTTGAAGTAAAAGCCAGTACCAAAGTGCTCTGGCTGACTGGTTGCAGATGACTGTAGACAGCAAATGTTGGAGGTGCGATGGGGAAGAAACTGGGACATATTTTCTGGGGGTGTAATAAGTTACCAGACTTTAAAGATTCTCTGCAGATTGCTCTGTCAGAGTTTCTGGGTGAGGACATTGGGAGTAACTAGGGAAATTATTTGTCTGAGCTATGATACAGAATCGGAATTGCCTAGTCATAATAAGGCCTTGCTGAGTAATTGTGATGGCTGCAAAAAAAGCAATTACTAGGAAATGGAAATCAAAATCTAAACCATCTTTACTAGTAGTAGTGAAGATAGTAACAGATAAAACAACTGGAACTTGGATCTTTAGAAAAGGTTAGGAACAAATTTCATAGGAAAAAAATGGGCAATGTGGGATCAGTACATGCAGAGGAGGAATGAGGTTTTAAAAAGGCAGGATTTGAATGAGCTATGTAATCGTTGAACAATGACTGGCTATGTTAAAAGTAATACATAATATTTGCAGCTACAGTTGTTTGCACGGTTTGGAATGTATGTTTGCAGTTGGGATTGTGACTCTATGGTTTATTTTCATTTACATAAATGTAACATGGCCTGTGTCATACATGATAATTTAATAAAGATGTTACTTGTGTTTTTTAAAAAAGTTTGCAGATGGCTGCAAGCTAGGAGTAGTCATTGAATCCTCAAGTGACTTAGCCATCCTGTAGGAAGATTTGTCTCAAACACATAACTGGTGTCAGAATCATGGTCTGAAGCTAAATGCCAAAAAATGCATTATTGTGTCTTTTGGGAAATCATCTACCCCAAGGAACCACCACATTGTCAATTTGGCCCTAAATCTTTTGACACAGTTGTTTCGGATTTGAGAACTTAGCTGAAGGTGGTAGCTTTAAGTAATATCCATTCTTGACTACGGTGATGTGCACACAAACTCAGGCTCTTTAGTCTTGTACTCCCTCCCCCTCTCACTCACCGCATTCTCTGAATTCCTTCCCATCCTTAACCGCCTCTGACTTGTAATTATAAGAAGAAAGAACTTAACTCAGCTAGGTGATCCATCACCTGAACACTACGTAGATGCAGAACATTAACTTTTGCTATTAATTAATAATACACTGCTCTACTGACCTGTGTTGTTTGTTGCTGGTTGATTATTTTTCTTACCTTCTCTTCTTTCACTTTTTCTGCACAGTCTACCCCTTGGCTCATCGCACTCCATTCGCCATCACGCCTCTCCTCTGCCCTACCCCCATTCCCAGCCACCCCTACCTCCTTACGTCTGTAACTAGCCAAAATGTCCACACCAAACTTAGCCTCACCATTCAGTCAACTGTCAGACTATAGACGACCAACACCTTACTGTCTCACCTCTACCACATATTACTCATCCTCCCTCTAAAATTACTCTGCCACCTCCACTCTTCCCCGCTCACATTTATTTTCTCGTACCTACTTCACCCTCCTTTTCCATTTTCTCTCATATCCCTCTCTTCTCCCCAAAACGACTTAACTCTACTCCATCCAGTACCCCCTACTTCTAACACTTTCTCTATTCACCATCTACACCAAACTCACTCCACTAGCTCACCCCCTCTCTACACTTCTATCCTGTCATCATTATGCTGTATACCTTCCTCCTCATTCCCTTATTACTTCTATTATCCTACCTCTCTCCCTTTCATCAGAGTGGTAAAACCCTGTACCTCTAACCACCATCCACCGACTCTACCACCATGACACCTACCCATCATTGCTTCCTCATATCACCTTCCCTCTTTCTGCCATCTAGCTGGCTCCGTCACAAAATCAAGTCACCCTCTTACACTAGCAAACTCCCTATACACTAAGTTTAAATGTCATCTCCATCTCTTATCTCAGACCTTAAACTCCCTACTCCTCTCTGGAGATATTCACCCAAACATCTCAGATAATACCCACACTCCACTTCCTACTCATCTCCCTAATTCTCCCAGCAAACAACTAACCCTTTTTTTCTCACAGCATTGTGAACAATATAAGTGACTCCCATGCTTGGATGGGCCCACCACTCTCCTGACATTATCACCTAAACTGAAACATGGCTTAAACCTTGCATTAATGACTCAGACTTCCTCCCCCCAGGATATAGTTTTCTTTGCCTTGACCATGCCAATAAAAAAGGTGGCGACATTCCCATGTTAGCTGCCAGACACCTCAACCTATCCTGTTCACCTAACCCACCTCCCTCTTTCCACCCAGTTGAGCTCCTAATAGCTAGCTGTAAGCTCAATAACTATAAAACCATAACAATTGCTACCATATGCATATACCCCCTGGTGACAGTATCCCATTATTAGAATAGACTCTAGCCTGGCTGTCTCACATCACCACCAGTGGAACAGGTCTGTTAGGTGAGGTCAAATTTAACTGGCTACCTATATCCTCAAAAAAACCCTCCTCTTTCATCAAGCTATACTGCTTTACTCAACTCATTACCATGCTCACATGTAAGCCTAAGAATTCTTCCTCCCTCATTGTTTGGATACTGGTCTCCCACCCCGAACTGTACCACAGTCCAGAAGCTGTCTGACTCGGTCAGTGATCACTCTTCAATATCTGTCCTGAGGTACTTCCCCCGCCATACAAGACCTCAAAAAATCAGGGAATATTGAAGCCTGTCAAACTTTTATCCAGAAATCAACAACCAGCGCTTTCTCAACTGGCCTTTCCTAGCTCACCTCCCCTAAATGTAGCCGTACTCAAATTTAACACCATTCCTGAATATTCTAAAAATCTCTTGCCCCCCCCCCCCCTGCAATAAGTTAGGATAAAATCACAATTCTCCCCTTGGCTTTCACAGTCTACAAGAGCTGTTATACCCAAAAGGGACAAAGCCTAGAAATTTTGGACTAAGACCAGTTCCTCCACTCCCCTACAAACAACTTTGTAACCTCTCTCAAATACTTGTCCTTATCGACAAGAAAGATTTCTACCTGAAACCTCAGGCATCTCACCTAAACAACCTAAAAAATTTGGAACGCTATTAATCACATCCTCCACCCTGGAAATTTCAATACTCCTAACCCCTGTCCTGACAAGACTCCTATTGAAATGGCAACCTTGCTTAACACCTACTTTATTGACACGATCAGTAAACTCACTCCCAAGGCCAACTCCTACAACACCACCATCCCCCAAGCTTAAATCCTACCAACTCCTTCTCCCTCAAACCAGTGCCATCTAACACCTTTTCCTCAAACTCAAGCCCTTCTCCTGTTCTGTAGATAAACTACCTCCACTCACATGCAGGTAACTCCATATCCTACCCTGTATCTATCCTCATTAATCATTCTCTATCTGAATCCACTGTCCCCCTACTTTGGAAAAAGTGCTTTATTATACCCATCCACAAGAGAGTTAATTCAACTGACTTTTCTAACTACCACCCAATAGCAATCTTGTCCCTTTTGTCCAAGATATTAGTGAAATGTATTCACAAGCAAATCATGGATTATCTCCAAAACCTAATCACCCATACTCAACATGGATTTCAACCTAATCACAGCACCTCTACAGCCCTAATCTCCATCTCCCACCACGTTTCTCTTGCCAGAAACACCAAGTCAGACTTGTCTCTTGCCTCCTCCTTAACGTCTCCAAAACATTTAATACCATCTCTCATGCCATCCTACTCTCCAAACTCTCTGACCTTAACTTCACTCCCTCAACCATCTCCTGGTTCTCCAGCTACCTCTCCAACAGACAGCAGTCCGTTAAATGTTTCTATTCTACATCTCCCTTTTTACCCATACAAATGGGAGTCCCACATGGATCTATACTTGGGACATTGGTCTTCAACATCTTTACCGACTACCTCTCTACATCCTTCCCTCTCTGTACTGTAGTACAATATGCAGACAATTCCACCATCATCACTACAGCAGCCACCATTTCTGAACTTCTCACCTTCACTCAAAATTCCTCCAACTCTGTTGAATGCTGGCTCACTAACAGTCAATTCATTCTCAGTCCCCCCCCCCCCCGCAAAAAAACTTCTGCTATTCCTCTCTAAATTTCTCCTCCTCCACAAATCTACCTTCTCTGTTATCTCATCCAAGAACACAGTAATCCACATAGAATCCCATACAAAACTCCTAGGGGCCATCATTGATGACCAACTTAAATTTGATCTTCATGTTCACCATTCCATTAAGAAAATCCACCAGAAACTTGGTCTCCATAGAAATAGTGTCTCACCAAAGAAGCCAGAGTAACTGTAGCTCATGCCTTTCTTCTCCACAGCCTCCTCTTTGGTTCTCAAATATTAACTAATATACAAATCTCCCTACAAGCAAATATCGAAAGCGCCTATAACAAAATTGCTCGATTTGCTGCTGACCAACCCTCACAATCCCATCACTGTATTTTACTGTCTGCCTTAAACTGGCTCAGGCTTCACCATCAACTTTTACTGTTACAGCTCTCCATCATTCACTCCATTCTCTTTAAACCCTCCGACTGTCCTAGTATCTCCTCCCTGGCGACTCTCCACACTCCAGCCAGAACTGTCAGGAGCTCTAACCTACTGCTACTAGAAATCTCTAAACCAAACAAAACTATAGACCAGAATTTATACAGTTATGCCCCAGCCTCAAATTGGAACAAACTGCACCTCAGGTATCAGAAAAGTACCAACTTCACATGAGTGCAGAAAAGCAGTAAAACAATACCCCCCCCCCCAACTTGCAACTGTAACTCCTAGCCTATCTCATTCAATTCACCACCTACTGACACTTTTCTTAAGCTGTCTCATTGTTTGCACAACCTAACTGTTTGACACCGACTCTAAACTTATAATCCAGACCTTTTTGTTGCATTAAAACCTAATTGTGTCTAGTCCCTGTCTGAGAACGGTTCTGCCACTCTCACACAAGAATGTTGTACTGTATTATGCCTTTTATTGGAATGATCTAGCTCTGTTTGTACTATTATGTCAACTTTCTAAATCATATTGTAGATTTTTTTGCACCACTGCTTTATTTAATGTATGTTGAAATAACTGTATAATGCATATTGGAGCTTTTCTCCTTGGGTGTCCACTGAAAACGGGCTTTAGCTCAGTTGGACCAACCTGGTTTACAAATGTCAAATAAATATTATGTGGACAGTGACCTAACTTTGACCACTGTCTGTTTTTGTATATTGCACAGCTTATAAACAAAGAGATTGTGTCTAGATCTAGGGATGATGATGTTCCCTGAATGAACGGTAATAAACAAGTTTAATAACACACCGAAAAATGACTTGGCGCTTTCACCAGATACACACTGACTTCTTCAGAGTCATTTTAACAAATCAAACACATCACATTTATACTGTCTAACGTGAGCTGATAGGTAAAACTAAAAAGCTACACAACCAATCATTGGTGTAACTGAACAAATACGAATGACATCACTACGTTTAACGAAAAAATACATATCATACCCATAGTAAACTACCTTCAAATTCTTGCATACAATTTGTTGAGTGCTGATTTTCTTTACCTAAATACAAATCTAACATTGTAAACATCACAAAATAATAATAAAATCACTATAAATAAAATAATACAATAGTACAAAGAATATGTTCACTAAAATTAGATCTGATTAGCCTTAAATTTTAAAATAGGCATCATGGAGATACAATCATTTAGTCAGGGAAATTTCAAGGCATTCAGCCTTAATTGCCACTCGGTCTCCAAGACACCTACTTTATTACCAATGTCACCACCCCTTTCAATATTTGTGACCCGATCTATCACAAAAAACAAAACATTTTTAAAATTTGAGCATGTGGTAGTGTACAAGTATAGTGCATTGTGTACATCCTCTCTTTTAATAGCTCTCAAATGCTCTGATTATCCGGTCCTTTAGTCTTTGTATTCAAGAATGTTCAGAATGTGTTCAGTAAGCCTCTTCTGTAGTTTCTTCTGCATTGCAGATGGACGTCTGTCATACCTCTGCTGTTGACCAGCATATGATGCAGTTTCTCGATGAGAGTCAGTCTTAAAATATTGCTGCTAGTGTGGTACAGCAACTTTGTGCTCCTGGATGGCCTGTTATCAGTAAATTTAACCAGCCTTCAGGCCCCTCTGGATGTTGGGGGCTTTCCTTCCATAGATCAAGCATCTGGACTTCAGACTTTGGTTGTGTGATACCCTGTCCCGTCCTTTTTTGATTAGTGTAGATTTGCTGAAGAGTTTGTGGTAGCCTGGCAAAGAGCTAGCATCTCACTAGTGATATCTGTAGAGGCTGACTCCTGGTACCTCTGCCCCAACAAAAAGCAGATGTCCTTCTATTCACATGTTGCAGTATTCTGTGCAATTGGGTTTTCTCCTCTTACTACCTGAATGTCTGGCCAGTATACAAAAGTTTGCAGTCACTGTATGGTATGTGGGACTTCTGACATGGCTAGCAGAGCATGGGCCATAAAAGTGACATTTGTGCGCACCAGACTTTCAAACTTCTCTGCTGCCAGTAAATGTCAGGTGTTCCTGCCTTCCTGGCCGTCGGATACTCAACTTGGATAAGTACCCCATTGGGGAACCTTTTTTCAGTCATTGTATTTTAGTGCCTGTTCATGTCATCCAAAAAGGGCAAGTGTAAGTGCGGCCGTCAGATTCCACACAAAAACACCCATAAACTCTGTCTATTCTGTTTAAAAAAATCACACGACTACAAGGCTTGCCGTATCTGCCAGGCATTTGTACCGAAGACCTTGCATAGCAGACTTCATGTGCTCAACCTGTACCTAGAGAACCAATGTCTGATACCGCTAGCATTAGGTATGGAGGATCCTTCTGATTTGTCTGCCGAACCACCGAGAAAAAAGGCAGAGACTGCAAGACCTGCTACTGTTCCTGCACCTCTGCCGTCCGCTCATCCTGTGGCCGATGTCTGGCTGGATAAATGCACAGGCCCCTTCACCTTGCATATAGTGGGTACCATATCAGAAGCCGCAGAACCCTGTGTAGAAGCCATGTCCACGGAGGACCTGCAGACTTCGGTCTCTGATGCCAAGGGGGAACTAAGGCTCTTGGCAGACCAGTCGGATCCCTCTGCTTCTTCGCAGTTGTCCAGTCCTAGGCCTTCCCCTGTACAGTCACGTGCTAAGCCTTCACTTAAAAAGAAAGAGATGAGAAAGCATACTTCTCCTGTTAGGGGAAAGTCAACCAGATTGGCAGACTTTTTCACAAAGCCTCTTTAATGCATTCATGGCCTTGCGGCCTACTGCTCCAGGGACTTCATCAATCCATTCTCCAGTACTTAGCCCTAGGCCTCAAGCCTCTCACAGGTGGAAGAGGAGGAGTACTCTGATTCTTCCTCAGAAGAATCCCTCTCTTACCCCTCCCAACTCCCTTCCCCACTTGGATATGCCTCTACAGAGGAATAATCTGCAGAAGCTGATTCCCTTGCAGAAGATCTCACCTTTGGGGAAACCATAGCTAAGATGAGAGAGCACTTCAAGTGGGACTCATCAGAAATGAATGAGGTGCAAAAACCCTACTATGAGCTGATCCAGATGGGTTCCCCAGCCCCCACGGCTGTTCACCTATACATCCAGCCTTTCTTGATGCTTTCTCTGCAGCATCCTTGAATCCAGATTCCCAATCTCCAACCCCCTGCAGACCTGATAAGTTTTATAAGGTCCTGGAGATAGCTAAATTCCTGGTAAAAGTCCAGTGGCAGACCCAGACACCATTTTAGTCTCCACTGACAAGGCTTCTAAATTACTCCCCTCTACCACCCTCCTCCCTGCTGGCAAGGACAGTAAGGTCATGGAGCATTTGGGTAAAAAAGTGTACACTTCTGTAACTCTGGCATTAAGAACAATCAACTATTTGACACACGTCTAAAATATGCTTTAGCCCTTTTGGAGAAAATTTCCAAACAACTTTCAGATATCTCTGACTCTTCAGCCAAAGCTCAACTGTCCTCCCTTGTTTCCCTGACCTCTCAGGTGACCAGACACACTATCAAGTGCAGCTGTGATGCTGCTGAGGCCTCCGCTAGATCGGCAGCATCAGCGTCTTCCCTAAGAAGATATTCATGGCTACGCCTCCAGCCTTTGCCAGATGATTTTAGAGCTAAACTAGTAGATGCTCCTTTAGACAATTCAGCTCTATTTTGATATAATGTTGCAGACTTGTTTAAGTCCTTGCAACAAAAAGGTAAGGGGATACAAACAGATGCTTTAAGTCTTGCATTTCCAATTCCCAAGTTTCAAAGGAATTACCCATCCAAGACCCAGTTTATTAGGAAGCATTCAGGTCCTGTTTCCTCTTTCAGACCAAGAAAAGCCCCCAGGAAACCCACTCCTGCCAGGGCTACTCAATCTACCAGCCAGAAGATGCCCTTTCAAGACAGGGCAGGTAGTGTATGATTACCTGCCAAGTTTGAACCCCCCCCCCGCCATCCCTCTCTCCTTGCGTCTCTCTAACTGTCTCCAAGCGTGAAGACTCGTCACTTCAGACAAGTGGGTACTTTCAGTAATAAGAACACTGGTACTTCATGACCTGGATCATCCCCCCAAAGAGAAAGGGGTATTCCCCAGCCCCCAAAAGATCAGCTCCACCTCTTACAACCAGTTGTGGACACCCTTATGGCCCAAGGCAACATTCAGCCTGTCCCACAGGCTGCTATGGGACAAGGCTTTTACTCCAGGATCTTTCTAGTACCAAGGAAAGATGGGCTGTGGAGGCCAATTCTAGATCTCTCATGTCTGAATCTCTTCCTGCACGTACCCACATTCAGAATGCTTACACTGCCAGCTCTCTTCCCCCTGATCCTTCCTCAAGGGTTAATGGCCACCTTGGACATCAAGGATGCCTACCTCCACATCCCCATAAGGCCCACTTTCAGGAGTTTCCTCTGGTTTTCAGTGGCCTTCTCTCATGATCAATTCACGGCCTTGCCCTTTCGTCTGCCCACAGCACCCAGAGTCTTAACAAAATGTCTGGCACCAGTGATTGCTATCTGCAGAGCTCCAAATCTTCACTTACCGGGATGACCTACTCATCCAGGCAGACTGCAAATAGTATCTCCTGCTCCAGTTGCAGAAAACCATTCTCTCCTGCAGTCCCTAGGGTTTCAGATAAATTACCCAACTTCCCATCTGGACCCTACCCAGAACGTAGTGTTCCTGCGATGCAGAATGTGGACAGACATCGTGAAAGCCTTCCTTCCACCCCAAAAGGTGGAAGCCTGACACAATACCTACTTTTGGTACTTCAAACCAAGGAAATAACTGGAAGGCTGTACCTCAGGCTCCTGGGCTACATGGCCTCCATGGCCTCCATTGTACCTATGCTGCCTTTAGCAAGACTTCACATGAGGAAACTGCAGTGGTACCACGGTTCTGTTTGGACGAAGCACTCCCACCCCCTGGAGTACAGGGTGCAACTCTTGCCCTGCCTCAAACGAGATCCACTGGTGGCTGACCTGGGTGAAGCTCAGTCTGGGCCTTCCACTACAGCCACCACTACCAGGGCAGGTCACGTACACAGATGACTCTGACCTCGGTTGGAGAGCTACACTTGGGCTCCTACAAGTGCAGGGAGTTTGATCAGAACCACACAGGAAGGAGCACATCAATGTAAGGGAAATGAGAGCCATACTACTGGCCTCGAAGGCTTTTCAACCCATGCTTCAGCAGGGACCCCTAAAGCTTTTCACAGACAATACCACAATATTGTGGTATCTCAGCAAACAGGGGGAATCAGACCTTTCTTACTTTGCCGACTAGCTCTCCTTGTGTGGGAACTGGCCGCCAGTTAGGCAGTTACTCTTCAGGGAGTATACATCCCTTCCCAACAGAACTTTCAGGCAGATTTCAGCAGGTCCATGACAATGTCCCACGAATGGATGCTACACAGGGATGCCTTCTTGGACATTGTCCTCCAATCGGGTACAACTCAAATAAACCTGTTTGCCTCCTTCTGCACCAGACTGTCATAACCTCTGGCAATGGTAACAGATGCCTTTTCAATTTCCTGGAAGGGGATGTCTCTCTATGCATTCCCCCACTTCCCACTTGTTCAGAAAGTCCTGCTGAAAATCCAACAGGACAGGCCGAAAATCTTGCTGGTGACTCCCTGTTGGCCAAGACAGCATTGGTTCCCCCTCCTCCTGCAATTAGCCAAGGACAATCACCACAAGTTACCCCTCAGAGTGGACCTTCTAACACAGGACAAGGGAGCCTTAATCCACCCACAGTGGCAATCTCTTCACCTCACCTTGTGGGTGATAGGATTTTAATTCCTTTCAGGCACCTTTACAATGAGGATGTGCTCATTGTCCTACAGGAGGCCAGGAAACCTAATACCAGGAGATCTTGCATACCAAGAGGAAAAGATTCCCCATGTGGTGCCTTAGAAAACAGTTGGACCCATTGCAAAATGAGGTCCCCCTGGTGCTGTCCTACCTGTTTGAACTTTTACAGACAGGGTTAGCATTTTCCTCCAATAAGGCCCATTTGTCTGCCATTTCTGCCTGCCTACCCCTGGACACCCTCCCTAAGCTTCCAGGTTGCCTGCAGAATTGTTCATTAAGGGGCTACTTCATCTCAGACCACCAAGGAAGCCCATTCCGCCTCCATGGGACGTGACCTATGTTTTAGAGAAGCTCACACTACCTTCCTTGGAGCCAGCATCCAAAGCTTCCCTAAAACAGTGTGCATGGAATACTGTTCTGCTGGTGACCTTAACCTCAGCTAGAATAGCTTCTGAATTGCAAGCTGTCATGGCTACTCGACCTTTTCTCATCTCCCGCAGAGATAGGGTAACCTTAAGAACCAACCCATCTTTCGTACCCAAAATAGTCAATGACCTTTCCTTAAAACAAGACATCCACCTACCCACTTTCTGTCCCAATCCATGGGGAGACAGTGAGAGAGTACTTCATTCCCTTGATATGCACAGACAGCTCAGATTCTACCTGCACAAAACCAAGAACATCAGACAGCCTGACCAGTTGTTTGTCTCTCTCCACCTTAGGGCCCTGGGGAAAGCAGTAACTAGGCAAACAATTTCAGCATGGATCCTCCGGGGCTATTACCATTTGTTACACACACCATGGTAAACACTTGTGAGGCAGGGTTAAAGCCCATTCCACTAGGGCAATGTACTCCTCTGGAACCTTCTTCAAAGGCCTGGATACCTCCACTACTCTTGAAGCTGCCACTTGGTCTTCTGTGCACACTTTCACAAAGCATTACAGAATAGACCAGAATTCCAGGTCCAGGGCTGGATTCGCCAGGGCTATCCTCCATGATTTCCTGGAGAATTTTTCTAGGCCACCACCCCCTTCCTCACAGTGAGCTTTGGCATTCACCCAACTGTACAGAATACTGCAACATGTGAATAGGACATAGAAAAGTTGTGTAAAATCTTACCATAACCATAGATGTCCTTCACTTCCATGTTGCAATATTCCTTCCCTTCCACCTACCCCTCCTGATATCAGACATTTCCCATCTTGGATGGCACAGGGCTTGCACTACCTTCTTTGGGACTGGTTCTGACTTGGGCGCTCAGTTTTGAAGTCTGGTGTGCACAATCATCACTTTTATAGCCCACGCTGTGCTAGCCACATCAGATGTCCCACGCACCAAACAGTGACTGCAAACCTTTGTATACTGGCCGGACGTTCTGGTAACGAGGAGAAAACCCAACTGTACAGAATACTGCAACATGGAAGAGGAGGACATCTATGGTTATCGTAAGCTTTTACACAACTTTTTTTTCTTCCACTTGGCCCTTCGTCTGATTTGGTCATTAGTGAGGAAGATTACCATTAGCTGGCCTGTCCACCAAGATGTAGTCCTACATAAGTATAATACTGATGATGAGGAATCCCTGTAGTCTTCCCAGTATCAAAACAGTTCTGGAGACTCTGCTGAATATCATAAAACAGGATATTTCTTCTGCTAATTCATTGTTACCCTCCTATGTTCTTTCTAAGCTTTGCAGAGAAAGGTCACCTGAGAGCAAGAAAAGTTTTAAAGCAATAGGGCCATAGTGGCCTCAGCACTTACGGTGCCTGTTCCACATTTTTGCACTAGTGGTTCCCAAGGAAATGTGACTGCAATACTTGCACCCTTTTCAGAATCTTATCAATTTATTCATTTTAGTCAAACAATGGGCACTCCAAATAAAACTGAATTGGAGAATGCCACTTACATGCTGTCAGAGCAGTTAGACAGTGACAGATTAATCAGACTAAGCTGGACATATGACCAATGTGTCTGGATGATTTAGAGTTGTGGAGACTGGATTTACAAGAGTAAGATCTACCAGTTATGTGTTAAAGAAATGCAGCAATGACTTTATCCCCCTTAGCTGTCTAAGAATGTGTTTGCTAGGAGCCTTGCACTAAACACAGACAAAACTACAGTCTTGTACTATATAAGTAAAGAACACCAGATTTTTTTTACTCGTGTTGCAGACTGGTGATTTTAGTCTGGGAGGCAGCTGTTCAGCATGACAACCTCCTCTTCCTGTAGGTGTGTATCCCCTTTAAACTGAATGCAGTGGTGCATCACTTTAGGAGATCCTTTTCCAATCCTCACTAATGTAGACTGGATCCTTGGAACTTCAGGTCTGTCACTTGGTTGTGGGGAATCACTGTTTGCACCTTTTTGTTTCACCACTGAATTGCCAAGTTGAGAAATTTTGCTCATCATTCCTGTACAGACAAGCTTGGTCAGGAGAGATTAGCTCCCATATTTGTGAGAAAAGATATATTTATGCCTACCTTCTGTTACTTGGTCCTGGTGAAAACAAGGAAACCTCATTAATAACCACATTCTAATCAAGGCAGTCTTTGTTCTCCCTTCTGTTAAATATGAAGGAGAGCTATTCAACTTACCAGTTAGTTAACTGAACCCTGCCAATGTTTTGCAACAACCTAAGACCGAAAGCTTTTAGGCTAAGTCTCTTATTCCACATTACTAGAGTTTCTCAGTTGAGATGCATCTGTGTTTGAAGAAGCCCAAAAAACAGTCACCAGAAAGTCCTACTGGGTAAGTGGAAGAGGTTTTCCCCATAGTGTTGGTCCTACCAGATTTTTTTGAGAAGGACTCTATCAGTAGGTCTTTACTTTAGTATCTTGTTTAAATCAGAGGTTGCTTATGCCTCGTAAAGGTCTGACCTTTTGCCATTTCAACAATTTTACATACGGGCTCCCTTTATCTCCTACCGTGTGGCTTAAATATTCCTTACAAGGCTTCTATATTTTAGACCTCCCAGGAGGTTGTTTACATTCTGAAACTTGATTTTTTGTGCTTGAGAGTCTTAATGAATCCTGTTGACCCGCTTAGTGAATGTAACATTTTCTGTCTTGGAAAGACCATGTCCTAGAGGCCATCACCTCTCTATGTGGATCTCTGAACTACAGGCTTGGATAGCTTAAAGAGCCCTATACCTTTCAACTGAGAAACTCTAGTAATGGGTAATCTGGAGTTAACTTGAAGCTGCACCAGAAATGCCAGTGTGTCATTTCAGCAATGTTCAGTTCATTGTAGGCTGAATAGTTTCCTCTTCTTCAGATGTAGTAACTGTAACAGAAGGGAGAACAAATATTGCCTTGATCAGAATGCTACCACTGTGTTCTTTCTTAAATCACCTACATTTGCTTGTATTTACACAGTTGTGGTATTACCTGGTCAGAAACAAGGAGATAATAAAATGTATAAGTTTATCTCCTTCAAACTAGAGAAGCTAGGCAGACACTGTAGATGGTTATCTAACTGCATTGCATGCTGGGTTGCAGTTGCTATGGAAAGATCTTGTAAGGACATGCTAGCTGTCATTTTATGAGGGCAGTAGCTGCTAGTGCAGTAGCACACGTGAAGCAGCTTTCCTTCTATACCTCATCCAGGCATTGCAAACTGGACCTTCTGATTGGGAGCAAAACAGGTTTTGCCTTTATTTTCTTCAAGTAATGTAAGCTCCTCAACTCTGATTCTGTAAACGAGGGCATGTATTGTTCTAGAACTTTTCACAGTCATCATAAATTATATTTCTGTTAATAGAATATCAGTTGTGCAGTGGCTTATCATAGTAGTAGATGTTCAAATACAGGGATCACCACTGCAGTATGGACTCCCTCCTAACTTCTCCAATGTATTTCCTTTATGTGGATGGTTATTTCTTTTAAAACTGTTTTTACTTAAATTTTTTTTAGTCAGTGATGTCTTATACTGATACGTCTCACAGGTGCATCTACTGGAAAGAGAAACTGTTCCTTTCACAGCAGAAAGAACTGACTGGTGTGGGTTGCTCTCATCTTTCTAACTGGCATCAGGTTGACATTTCTGTGGAGAGGAGGCCAACCTATGCAGGGAACATCAAAAGCTTTGGAGATCTGGCTAGATTGACATACATCTGTTCATTGCAAAATCCTTTTTATCAGGAGTGTGGTACTGCAGCATCCATCCCATTATTTTAAGTATTTGTAATGGTAAGGTATTACACGGTTGTACTCTGCCCTCCCACCTTAGGTCTTTGATCAGGTTCTGTACTGCTTTTCCTAGCTGCGATGTCCTGTACTGCAGCAGTGATCCCTACCTTGAGCAAAGTATGTGTGTGTGATGAGCTTATCGTAATAGATGCCCAAATATTGGCATTAGTGCTGCAGTGCAGTTTTCCTCCTCCTAACCTCTGAAGCTGCGGATAGAGACTCCCTTCCTTCCCTTCCCATCTGTAGACCTTACTTCAGTAATGTGAGCAGGAAGATGCGGTTATTCACTGGCCTGTCCCCTTCAAAGCCCCCCTGTAGGCCAACACCAACAGGTATATTTCACACCCACACAAAAGAACATGGCAGCTTTGCCTACTCTACTTGATGTTTTGCTGGCATCTTCAGATAAAGGAGGAGACATGTCCTGTTTTGGAAACCATCCTGAGTTATTCTGGAAGTCTGTCAGGATGGGCGGATATCTGTAGTTTTAATTCCTATCCGTGAGGAATTGAACTGCAGTGCACTGATCCCTGTTGTCAGGCATCTGTTATGCATTAATAGCACAAACGTACTTTGACAAGATGATTTAGCTGTTAATTTGTTTGTGTAAGCAAAGCAGGAAAAGGATAAAGTGGGAGTCTATTATGGTCATCTGTATTTATAAAATTATCTTTGTATTGATGTCAAGATTATATGTTTTCTGTCTAAAATAGCTAAAGTAGTCATGCTGGATATAGTATTATCACTGACTGAAGTTTCCAGATTTGAATGCAAACAAATAGATGCGTAACAATACATTTTTATTAGTAAATTGTAAGCTGATGAGGCTAGTACTATTCCTTGCCACTCTGGATAAATCTCCATTGTTTTTCATAACTTAGATGGTGTTTGGGTGAAAAATCATCAAATCACTACTCTTGGTTCTAAAAATGCCATAGGTGTTCCTTATTATAACATTTCTCAAAAATTATTTCTCTCTATTAATAAAATAAAGAACAGTTCAAGTGATGATTCAATAGTTATTTTATAACTGCCAAAGTTTCTTAAAGTGCATGTCCAGCAGGCCTTATACATTATTGGGTCTGAAAAAACTGGGTAGAGCAAACATTGTTGCTGAAAGATGCAGTAAAACAATGGCTCAGTCCCATTTGACTGCAGTGATTGGCTGTGCAAAGATCACACCAGAAAGTCAAACTATAACAGAGACACAGTATGCTGGATAAAACAATTGTAAGATTCTGTGCAGATATTTGACTCAGTAATGCAATAGATAGAACTGTGGTCTCTGTTTAGAATAGTGACATCATGCTGAAAATGTAGTGCTTTTACAAATAAACTAAGAACAGGCATAATTCTTGAAATCCTACCAAGAACAGGCATAATTCTTGAAATCCTACCAGTGAAGGGGAAAGATTTGTAGACATTTATGGTAAAATTAGGCTGAGTACAGGCACAATCCAGTTGCTGCAGTCTGAATGCTTCCTTCTATTTATCACTTGTGCTTGCAGAAGTTATTTGTGCCTATTCGAGGATGATGACTGCATGACAGATAATAGCTTTGGAATGCTTTCTTTATTTGTGGGCTTGAATACTTAGAACTGAGAGGTTTTATTTCATGACTTTGCTTTATGCTGTTGGTATAGGCTGCTTGGAGTCAGGGCACTTTGGATTGGTTTGTCATTTTTCAGTTTATCACAGCTTATTACAATGTTACTGTCGTTGCTTTACATTTTCTTTTTGATTTCAAGATGGAACATTTGAAACTCTTGTTTAGATTCTGTGTAGTCCTTTGCCTTACTGTTTTCAGATAATGCATCTGGATTATTTTATAACTGTGCAGAATGATACAATCACTTACTGATTGATTTTGTCTGGTCTGTGCCCACTTGTGAATTTATATTTTTGTAGCCTGGGTTTATTTTCATTTTATGTCCATTTTCTTGGACTTGTGTTTGATATAGTGAAGCTTCTATCTTTTCACAGAGATTGTGTTCCATTTCAAACCTTTATTGGATCGCTGTTTTATGACTTAATGGAAATTGTGTGACATATCTACTTAAACTACATTTTTTTTTATAATTTTGGCAAGTTTTTGGAATAATAAAGTGCATTTTTACTGAATAATTGGACATTATCTTTATTACTAGATGTCCTACTATTCAATGTTGCAGTATTCTTCACATGTGGGTTGTATTTCGCCCAATGACCCGACGTCTGGCCAATATAAAAAAGGTTCATGCTACTGCCTGCACATGGGACGTCGAATGTTGGCTGGGGGAACATCAGCCATAAAAGGGATGTCCACACATACAATCCTAAGAACTTTTTTGCCCCCATTCAGAAAGGTTGGCTCTTGCATTTGGCTTGCCATTAGGAACTGCATTGTTTTTTCTGCTTCAGATAAGTACCCCATAGGGAATTTGTTTGCTTCTGCCATTGCTGTTTGTTAATATTGTCCAGAAAGGCAAGAATAGGTGTGGAAGGCAAATTCCACATAAGGATAGCCACGAACTTTGTTTTGTTTAGGGGCCTACCCACGACTATTGGTCCTGTTCTATCTGTCAGGCCTTTGTCCCTAAAACCTGACAGTCACCTGTCCACTTTTAATTTCTATCTGGAGAATCAGAGGCTAAAACTTTTGGCTAGGGAATCTATAGAGAGTTCTGTGAGTTCCTCTGAGACGTCTGTGAAGAGGAAGGTTGGCAAGGCTATGCCCAAATCCTCTTTGGCTGCGCCTTCTCTCTCTCTGACATACCCCTTGAGGTTAGTGAAAACCCGATGGTAAGATCGGAAGTTGGATCTGCTTCTCTGGCGGGACCTTATTGAAAGCTGTCAGGGGTGCAGAACTGGGCATGTCTGAGGCTTTGCAGATGTCCGCTCTGGGTGATTTGGGGAAACCATGGATGCTTATCTCAAGAGACTCTGGAGCTGCTCTAATTCTTTTGCAGCAAGATTCACCAACCATTAGGCCTACATCTGACCCTTTTCCTGCATTATAAAGCCAGATAAAAAGAGACAAAACACTAGACATGCTGTAGTACCTTCCATCCAGATGTCAGACTGGGAATATTTTTTTCTCAGGGCCTTATTAGGCCTTGATGGCCTTTAGGGCTTAGGCTTCTGCCTCTGGTATTGCTGGTCCTGCTTTCTCTTCTCCTGTGCTGACCTCGTGTTCTCAGGTGTCTTCCCCTGCTATTCCAGCCCAGGACTCTGATTCAGGGGGGGGTCTTCCTCAGATGAAGATTCCTTAGCATATTCCACTCAGATTGCTTCCTCCTTGAAATACGCTTCCCCTGAGGAAGAGTCCAGTGGGGGACTCCCCTATGGAGGAACCTTTTTTTGGGGAAACAGTAAATAAGATGAGGGAATTTTTTCAGTGGGATTCCTCTCACATTTCAGAGGAGTAAAAGAGATATTATTATTTACTTCAGGTGGAGGCTCCTTGTGCTGTCCCTCCAGTGCTTCCAGCCTTCCTTGATGCTTTTGCTTCCTCATTTTAAAGCTCCTAATTTTCTAAGCAAACTATCTCTTCTTGGATTTCTAAGGCCATTGTACTTTATCAACTTCATAGAAAATCCTTTTCTTCTGTGAAAGCCCAATCCACCAGGAAAGTTGCATCCTCGGGGGCTTTTTTCAAGGGTCTGGGCACTCAGTCCATTCTGAAAGCTGCCACTTGGACATCAGTTCATACATTCACTAAACATTACAAGCTAGGTAATATTTCCAGGGCCAGGGCAGGTTCTGCCAAAGCGATCTTGCATGGTTTTCTGGAAAATGGGTCCTCCTAATTTTTCTATATATTATCTCTCCTCCCCGAGTACCTTTCCAGCTTTTGCACTCACCCATATGTGAAGAATACTGCAACATTGAATAGAAGAACATAGCATAGAATAGTTGTGTAAAATCTTACCATAACCATAGATGTCCTTCTCTTCTGTGTTG
The DNA here is from genome assembly GCF_019279795.1 of Protopterus annectens. Taxonomy (NCBI): domain Eukaryota; kingdom Metazoa; phylum Chordata; order Ceratodontiformes; family Protopteridae; genus Protopterus; species Protopterus annectens. The sequence goes on from NC_056746.1 coordinate 1,151,514,695, forward strand.
CAGTATTTTATTTTTCCCGCCTTCTCCCTACATTTTGTTCATTTCTTGGATGACTGGCCTTTGTGCATTTTCTAATTTCCTTATGGGGCTACCTTCCTGAGGATTTGTACGTGTGGATGTCCCTTTTATGGCTGATGATCCCTCAGCCTATATGCAATGTCCCACATACAGGCAATAGCATGAAGCTTTTGTATACTGGCCAGATGTCGGGTCATTGGGCGAAATGCAACCCATATGTGAAGAATACTGCTACATAGAAGAGAAGGACATATATGGTTATGGTAAGATTTTACACAACTATTCTTTCTGTTATGCCATTTCACTTCACTCCTGTTGTGCAAGACTACTTTGGTATTAAACTCTAATAATGTAGTTCTTTCATCTTGGTACAGTTACAAAGTGTATAACATATATGCAAGTAACTAGACATTTGTCTGGAATGGGTGTAGTCTACCCTGAAGATTGCAGTAATGGAACTTGTAAGATTGAGTAAAGCAGTTCTTATTTGTAGACAGATTTTTCATTTGTTGTTAAAAAGCTTTGGGATGTATATGTCTTTGGTTGCTGTTGTACCACCAGCTGAATTGAGAACATGATTGTGGAGAAAGTGATAGAGAATTTTTTTAACCTTTGGCATATTTTGGTTTCAGCATAGCAAGCAGCTGTAGAGACAACCCTATTCATATCTGGGATGCCTTTTATGGAGATTTGCGGGCATCTTTCAGGCCATACAACCATCTGGTAAGTAAAAATACAGCTCAACAAGTCTTTTCACTGGCTTTCTTGGTTTGCCTTGCTATATTTTGGTGTTTCAAAGACAAGCTGCCTGCTGGTAGTATATAATTTGTCACTGTTAATTCATTTTGAAACACAGCTGTTTTTAATTACTGAGAGCAGTAATGACTTTGCAGTATAGTTATTCAAAATGCAGGCGGTAATAGCAGGATACATTGTTGAAAGTACCAATTTCCTGAATTTTGAACAACTTTCTTGTGATTCTTGTGACCATAAATGTTAGAAACCTACAACAGGATTAAAAACAAAAAGGCCAGTGAAGAACTGGACAGTCAGTTGTAGGTCAGTAGTGTGCAGTCCTTATGTTTTGTCTTTAAGGTTAATTGAAAGACCATAAACTGACATACATGCTTTGTAACATATGACTGAATAGAAGTGTTTCTTGAACATAATTTACATTTGTTTTCTTTTCATTGAAAGCATTTGATAAAGTCTTTTTGATGCACAAGAATGAACACTGATAGTCAAACAAGAAAAGCTGTTATGATGTAAGAAGGGGTGTAAAAACTAAACTGAGAAATTTATTGAAGTTTAGTCCTAACTAACTTCTGAGCTATCACTTCTGAAAATATATGAGAGATCTGGTAGACATTTTCCTGTGGCATATGGGGATAAAGCCCTGACTACACCCCAGACATCTCCTGATCAGCTTGTTGCACTGGGGGATAAAGCCCTGACTTACACCCCAGACATCTCCTGATCATGTTGTGGCACAGAGGGATAAAGCCCTGAGTACACCCCAGACATCTCCTGATCAACTTGTGGCACAGAGGGATAAAGCCCTGACTTACACCCCAGACATCTCCTGATCATGTTGTGGCACAGAGGGATAAAGCCCTGAGTACACCCCAGACGTCTCCTGATCAACTTGTGGCACTGGGGGATAAAGCCCTGACTTACACCCCAGACATCTCCTGATCATGTTGTGGCACAGAGGGATAAAGCCCTGAGTACACCCCAGACATCTCCTGATCAACTTGTGGCACAGAGGGATAAAGCCCTGACTTACACCCCAGACATCTCCTGATCATGTTGTGGCACAGAGGGATAAAGCCCTGAGTACACCCCAGACGTCTCCTGATCAACTTGTGGCACAGAGGGATAAAGCCCTGACTTACACCCCAGACATCTCCTGATCATGTTGTGGCAGAGAGGGATAAAGCCCTGAGTACACCCCAGACGTCTCCTGATCAACTTGTGGCACTGGGGGATAAAGCCCTGACTTACACCCCAGACATCTCCTGATCATGTTGTGGCACAGAGGGATAAAGCCCTGACTTACACCCCAGACATCTTCTGATCAGCTTGTGGCACTGGGGGATAAAGCCCTGAGTACACCCCAGATATCTCCTGATGAACTTGTGGCATGGGTGCTGGGGGGACAGGGCAGTGGAGGATGGTAATGAGAGACTGATGCCAGCTCACCCATAGGTTCATAGGTGTGTACTAGGCTAATGGCCCTGGAGCCTTTACAAGCTTAGCCCATAGAAGTGCCCTGGCATTGTGCCGCCCGATGTTAGTTCCCAGAGTGTCTATCAAGTAGAGCCACTGGAGTGATCCCCAGCATGAACTTTCTCTTTCCCATCCACACAAGATTTCTCTTGGAGGGCATTGAGGTGCTGTGCTTAACATGTATGGGAAGTCTGTTCCAGAACATGGGCAGTCTCTGGGTTATGAACCTGTCCCTCCAGCATGTTCTGTTGGTTGAGGTCTCTGGAGCATGTGGTGTGGAGGGATTGGGATTTCTTTAGATGTGCCATTTCTTTAGATGTACCATTTCTAACAGAGCTGGGTCAGACATACTTTGTAAGTCGAGCAGAGATCGCCTCTTAGTAGACGATGAGACAGAGAATAGCTGGAGGTTTTTTGAGTCTGTCCATGTATGACATGTTTAAGGCCTATGATCCTCTTTGTGAGATACTTTTGTGGCCTTTCCAGTTGTTGCATGTGTTTAGTGAGGTACATGCCAAATGGAGCATTATATTTGATGATTGGCCTAATGAGGGAAGAGTAGAGAGAGATGATGACCTCTTTCTTCCATGATGCAAAACACTTCGTAATGAGATGTGCCATATGGAAGGGCTTTCTGACCACAGTGGCAATGTGGTGGTCGAAGGAGAGGTTGCTGTCATCCTGTGTCCACAGATCTCTTATAACACCTTCGGTGTTCACTGGGTTCCCATCAATGTGGTAATTAGTGGGAACTGATTTTTTGCCAAAGGGGATGACGATGCATTTCTTGGCATTAAGCTTAAGGCTATGGTTTCAACACCAGTCATTGGTCTCAGTGAGGCCTTTCTGTAGGATGTCTACATCACTTGGATTGATAATAATGACTCCCAGCTTGCAGTAGTCTGCAAACTTGGTCCACCAGAGTCCCTCCGTGTTAGCCTTGAATTCTGAGAAGTAGATGCCAAACAGGAGAGGACCCAGGACCGATCCCTGTGGAATTCCACTCGTGACTGGTCGGCAGTCTGACTTGGAGTCTGCTACTTTCATATACTGTGGGTTCTATCTGTGAGCCAATTTGCAACCCACCTAGTGATATAGGGGTTGATGCCTAGTTTGATGAGTTTATCAATAATTCCTGAGTGGGGCATGGTATCACAGGCCTTGGCCAGATCGAGGTAGACTGTATGAACTGCCTTGCCCTCATCCACAGCTCTGGTGACTGATTCAAAGAAGTCAACCAAGTTGAGCAGGCACGATCTTCCTTTCACAAAAACAAATTGTGTGGGATCTAGAATTTGGAGATTCCCTATATCCTTGTTAATTAGGTCCACGATGATGCGCTCCATAGCCTTACATATCAGACTAGTCAGGCTAATGGGGCGTAATTCCTAGGATCTGTAGTCACTCCCCCTTTTGTGGAGGGATGACTGTAGCAGTGCGCCATTCGGTAGGGACAAAGCCTGAGGTGCGGCTGTGATTGAACAAGGCACACAGATGTGGTGCCAGTTCACTTTGTAGTTCATGTAGAACACATCCAGGAATATTGTCAGGTCCCATGGGAGCTGTATTCTTGGTCTTGGACAATGCAGCTTTAACCTGTGCTGCAGTAATGCTGAGTGCCTGGCATTCCTCCAGTATTGTGATTGGTCCTTTGGGGGGGAGGGGTAAAGTGGGCACTGGATCTGTCTGCCAGTATGTTGGCATTATCTGTTGGCTCAGTATAAGAGGTACCATTGTGCAGTAACTCGGAGCAAACCTGGGTATTGCCGTGGAAATTTTTGATACAACTTTAGAAGGCTTTATGGTTGTTTTCAGTGTCTGACACAATTCTGCTTTCATAGCTGGCTTTAGAGGTTTTGATTAGGGATTTCAACTTTTTGTAGAGGCTAATAAGGGAGTTTTTCAGTCTTGGGACTTCACCTTTTTCTGCAACAGTTTCTTTGGAGTTGCATAGGCAACACCTCTACTGGAATCCAAGTGTATTGCCTGCAGCATGAAGAGCCAGATATGCCCATGCTGCAGGCAGTGCACCACTTAGTTACATTTGTTTACTGGGAGATTCCAACTGGACACAGGTCCTTTGTCAGTGGCGGCCTGGGAGAAAAGCTCCAAGGACAAAATAAGAAAGATGTGCAATACAGGAATTTTGCAGTATAAGTGGTACACTAGTAGATGATCTATCACTAATCAAAGTGTCGTACAGATTACACAGTACAGTAGTAAGAACAGAAAAAAGTAGACAGTATAATGATACTTAAGGTTTAAGCTGATAGTAAGATAAGAAGAGAGAGAGAGTGCTGTACTAAGTGTTTGGGAGGTGTGTTTGGGCTTAGGCAAGGGCAGAGCCAGTGCATTTTTAGGTGAGACTTGAATGGAATGTAGTTTGCTTATTGAGGGGGGCGGAGGTTATTCCATCATTTGGAAATAGCATAAGAGAAAAGGGCTTCACCTGCTGAGTTTTTGGGTTTAGTGGTAAGAAGTAGATTTCTGCTATTGGATCGTAGGGCTCTTGAAGTATAGGGTTTAGTAAGTTTTGACGTGATGGGATATTATGGGGGTGGTTTATTAGTTTGTGGGCAAATGAGAGTTGATTCAGGTGAAGAAGTTGTGGGAGTTCAAGCCAATTTAGTTCCCTAAGTGAGTTGCAGTGGTGGTTGCGGTAGGATGCGCCTGTTGCAAAATTTGCAATTTTATTGTAGCAGGATTCTAATGTCTGTCTAAGTTTGGTAAGTATGGGTGAGGTATAGAGTAAGGTGGAGATTAGCTGGGAGTTGGCGATAGCAGCCCTGGCTGTGCTGGTTAGGCATTGTTTGTTTCTATAAAGCGCCCTGAGTTTTTTTATGAACTTTTTTATGGTGAGTGATATGTGGAAGTCGAATTTGAGTTTGTTGTCAATTTCAACGCCTAGAAGTTTGGTGTGGTCAGATGGGGAGATAATGATGGTGGTGGTGGCATGAATATTGATGAGGGTGGAGGACTGCATAGATTTCGAGGGTTGAAAGATAAGGAGTTTGGTTTTGTTTGGATTGAACAAAGGTTGGACATTGGAAAGGCAGGTTTCTACAGATGTGAAGGATTCTTGTGTGATATTTTGGAGTTCTGGTTAAGTGGGGGCAGAGCATATGAGTGGAGTCATCTGTATATTGTATGAGTGGCTTGTCTGGTGGCGGTATGAAGGTTGTTAAATAGGGAGAATAGTAGTGGGCCAAGGATAGAGTCTTGGGGAACCCCAAGAGAGAGAGAGGAAGACAAGATGAGAGCTGATCATGCCAAATCACAGATTGCTGTTGGCCTGAGAGATAGCTGTGGAACCAGTTGGTGACAGAGTTGGAAAAGGAGAGAGAGATTAGTGGACAGAGAGAAGGATGCTGTGAGATGCCATATCAAAAGCTTTTGATAGGTCCAGAAATATAGCAGAGGGAGTATAGGCCATTGTGTCAAGTGAAGGAAAGTAGGGTGATGTTGGTGCTGTGAAATTGCCTGAAGCCATGCTGGGATTTGGAGAGGAGATTGTTAGTTAATAGATAGTTTAGTACCTGAGAATTTATACATTTCTCAAGAATCTTGGAGAGTGAGGAGAGGATGGCAATCGGGCAGTAGTTGGAAAGGTCAGTGGAGGAGCCCCCTTTTGTGTAGGGGAATGATGTGAGAGATCTTCCACAAAGCGGGTATGTAGCTTTCTGATATGGAGCCGTTAATTAATATGGAAATTGGATGGGCTAGGGTGTCCACAGCTATTGTTAGGTAATCTGCGGGTAGGTTGTCAGCAGTGAGTTTAGTGGGCTTTAGTTTTGACAGACTTTTTTTTATATATAGGAGGTTGATATTGCAGAGAATGTGAAGGGGGGGGTGGGGGGCTGGGAGGTGATGAGAGTTGTTTGGCTAGAGAGAGAATGGTTTCAATGAAGTGCGTGTTGAAAGAGTGAGCTATATACTGCAAGAGGAGGATGGATGGTAGATGTGGGGTGTTGAGTTTCCCTGGGTGGAGTACAGAGTTTATTGCAGACCAGAAGTGTTTGGGAATGTGATGGGAGAAGTTTAGGGTTGACTGATTTTGAAGGACTTTATCTGTTTTTGTTAGCTTTTTTACCTTGTTATGCAGTTCAAGGAAGGCTTGTCTAGCAGAGGTGTTTTGGTTTGGCACCATTGTTCCCATGCTTTGTCCCTGATTTTTATAAGTTGCTGAGTGTTTTTTTTATAACCAGAGGGAGCTTTTGGTCTTGACTCTGGCATATCTTTGGCGGGGGGGGGTGTGAGTGTTTAGGATGTTGAGGAGGGTGGAATTTAAGAAGTGGATGGCTTCATGTAGGTTGAGGTGTTTTAGTGGTGCCCAGTTACAGTTTTTGAGGGATGAGATGGAGTGGGGATTGAAGTTTGTAGTATTGCGGATTTGTCTGTGGATGATGTGGTTGGCATTTTTTGCATGGTGTTTTAGCAGGAAAATGGGGTTATGGTCGCTGAGGCTGTCAGGTTCATAGGTTCCTAGGTTCCATAGGTTCATAGGTTTATAGGTTGGTACTAGGCTATCAGCCCTAGGGCCTATACAAGCCTAGCCATAACAATTCCCTGGCTATTTCTTCCCACATTATTTACTTTCCTGGACCCCTGTCTAGCAGGGCGACTGACGTGATCCCTGGGGTGAATTTCCTTTCTCCCATCCAGTCGTCAAGGTTCCTGTTGAAGAGGTCCAAAGAGGCACTCTGCTTGATATGTATGGGCAATCTATTCCAGAGTCTGGGGAGTCTCTGGGTCAGGAACCTATCCCTCCAACATGTTTTGTTTATTGTGATGACAAGGTTTAGATCCCTGGAGCGTGTAGCTCTGAGGGATTGGGATTTCTTTAAGTGTAGCATGTCCAACAGCTCTGGGTTTGACATGGCCTTGTATGTTAAGCAGAGATCGCCTCTGAGTAGACGTTATGCGACAGAGTATAGCTGGAGTTTTTTAAGGCAGTCAGCGTAGGGCATCTGCTTTAGGCCTGTGATTCTTTTAGTGAGGTATTTCTGAGGCCTTTCCAGTTGTTGCAGATGTCTTGAGAGGTACATACCAAATGGGGCGTTGTATTCTATAATGTGTCTAATGAGGGATGAGTACAGTGGGACAATGACCTCCTTTTTTCTGGATGAAAAGCCCTTCGTGATGAGGTGTGCCACACAGAAGGATTTCCTGACTGTTGTGGCGATGTGGTTATTGAAGGTGAGACCACTGTCCACCTGTGTCCCTAAGTCTCTTATCAAACTTTTTTGTGTTTAGTGTACTGCCACCTATATGGTAATTCATGGATGCATGTTTTTTCCCAAAGGGGATAACAATACATTTCTTGGCATTGAGCTTGAGCCCATGGCTCTGGCACCAAGCATCTGTTTCTGTAAGGCCCTTTTGTAGAGTATCCACATCATTTGGGGATTCAATAATGGCTCCCAGTTTGCAGTCATCTGCAAACTTTGTTAGCCAGAGTCCCTTAGTGTTGACCTGTACTTCAGAGAAGTAGATGCCAAACAAGAGCGGCCCCAGGGCTGAACCCTGAGGTACTCCACTTGTCACTTGTCTGGAGCTGGATTTGGAGTCAGCTACTTTTACAGTGTGGGTTCTATCAGTAAGCCATTTAGCAACCCATTGGGTGACATAGGGATTAATGCCCAACTTAGTAAGTTTATCTATGATTCCAGAGTGGGGGATGGTGTCAAAGGCCTTGGCAAGGTCTAGATAGGCTGTGTGGACCACCTTACCTTTGTCCATGGCTCTGGAGACTGATTAAAAGAAGTCAATCAGGTTCAGGAGACAAGATCGGCCCTTCACCAACCCAAACTGGGTGGGGTCCAGTGTTTGAAGGTTGCCAATGTCTTTGTTTATAAGTTCCACGATAATACGCTCCATGGCCTTGCAGATAAGGCTTGTCAGACTGATGGGACGGTAGTTTCCAGGATCCAAGGTGGATCCCCCCTTGTGGATTGGGATAACTGTAGCTCTGCGCCACTCAGTGGGCACGAAACCTGAGGTGAGGCTATGATTAAACATGAGGTGCCAGTTCATATTGTAGTTCATGTAGTACACAGCCCGGGATGTCATCTGGTCCCATGGATGCTGTATTCTTGGCTTTAGAGAGTGCGTTTTGTACCTGTGTGACCGTTATTACTGGAATTTGGCAATCTTCCGGTATTGAGATGGGCCGTTTAGGGGGTGAGAGGGGGGTGAAGTTGGCACTGAATCGATCTGCCAGGATATTGGCAATATCCTTCGGATCAGTATATTTAATGCCATTCTGTTTTAGCTCAGAGCAGATCTGAGCATTGCTATTTAGATTCTTGACATAGTTATAGAATGCTTTGTGGTTGTCTTTGGAATCTTTGGCAATTTTATTTTCGTAACTAGCTTTGGAGGATTTTATGAGGCATTTCAGTTTCTTACTGAGGCTAGTAAGGGAGTTTTTTGCATCCTGGGATTTTCCTCTTTTCTGCAAAAGTTTCTTCCTTTTGTTGTAAAGTTTGTTTATGGCAGGGGACCACCAGATTGGCTTCCTTTTTTTGGATGAGAGCATTTTGGTTCTATTTGGGATGGTACGACTCATGCATGAGTGGATGTGCTCGTACAGTGCCTTACTGTAGGATTCAGCAGTTGAACTTTCAGTTCCCGTCTGCATGGGTGTCATGAAGTTTGTCACTTCTGACTTGAGTAGCATGAAGTTGGCTTTGGAGAAGTTTTTTATGGTGGTTTCTTTACTGGGGGGTGGGGGTGGGATGTGGATGTTAAGGGTGATTAGCTTATGGTCAGACCTGACTAACGAGGGGGTGACCATAGGTATGGAGCATTGATTTCCCATGTTGGTAATGACCAGGTCTAGATAGCCTGTTGTGTAGGAGTGAGGATCTTTGTTGACCAGTATCCAATCAAGGAGAGTATGGTGGTTAGGATTTTTATTTATATTGGTGGGTGACTGGATTAGTTGGGAAAAAACATGTAGATTTATGTGAGTGGTTGGGTGGACATTATTACAGGATAGCCAGTTAGTGTTAAAGTCACAGAGGATGATGGTTTCTTAAGGAAGGGAAAGATTGGCCCAATTTAAGAGGTTTCTAGTATAGGGATATTTTGGCCTGGAAGAGGTAGCAGCAAATAATGTTTATGGTTTTGTTTGGGTTTAATTTGAGGTTGGTGTAGAAGAGTTCTTCTTTTCTAATCAGGGAGCAGAATTGTTAATGGTTTGAATGCTAAGGTGGTGTTTAAACATGAGTGCTACTCTGCCACCTTTCTTAGATAGTCTGTTAGAGCAGAGGATGTTGTAGTCGGGGGGGGGGTTCCTCACTTGTGATGTGGGGTTTGAGCCAGGTTTCTGTTAGGAGGAGGATGTCAGGGGAGTGTTTTTATGGTGGCATGCAGGTCATGGATTTTATTCCGTACAATTCTTATGTTTAGGCACAGGATGAGGTCATCAGATTTTTTTTTGTTGGCTGTGTTTAGAGAGAGATGTGGGGTATTTTGAGGGAGGTTATTGGTGGAGTTAGGGGAGGTGGGGCCAGGGTTGGGGTGGATGTCCCTACTTTGTGTTAGTTTGGAGAAGGAGGTAAGTTTAAATTTAGTATAAATAGTTATAAGTTTGTCATATTTTAGGGTTATATTTTGTTTAAAGTTGGATATAAAAGTAAATGGAAGAGATTTTCCTTATGGGCCCAAGAGATATTTGAATCCTTTCTCTGCTCCAATCCCTGCTGTTTTAAAATTTCTAACATTTCTTTTTCAAGGTGTGGCCAGTTTCTCTACTATTAAAGTTCAACTGACTACCATTTCACATTTTCTTGTCAGACATGATGCTTTCCCTTTGGCAGCATTTAAGCTGTGAAACGGATTTCTTAAGGGTACCTTTTTACTTGGGCCTCTCTTTGAGATCTTGCTATAGTTTTACTGAATCTGACACAATCATCCTAGACTTCAAGTTTCTTCCTTGGAAAAACAGTTTTTCTCATAGCCATAACTTTGTCAATGCGAGTCTCTGAACTCTAAGCATTCTTTTCAAAACCGCCATATTTGGTCTTCCATAAGGACAGAGTTGCCTTTCATACAAATCCATCCTTCTTACCCAAGTTGGCATCAGAAGCAGACCAATGAAGTCCTCAATTTATCAGTTTTCTTCCCTAACTTTGAGAACAAAGAATACATGTTCCATTCTTTAGCTGGACATAGACAACTTAATTTGTATCTTCATAGAACAAAGGAAATTAGGAAGACAGATCAATTATTTCCTTTGCCAAAACCAAGATGGGTAGGCCTGTCTCAAAAACTGCAATAGCCAAATTGATAACGAACCGTATTTCTCATGTCTACTCCTTAAAAGGTCTGACTTTGCCAAGACAACCAAAAGCTAATTCAACTAGGTCAATGGCTACATCATCTGCTTTTTGGAACAGAGCTTACATTGATGATGTTTGTGCAGCTACCACTTGGTCTAAAGTTCATTCCTTTGTGGCTGATTATAAATTGGATATTATCTCAAGGAATAGAGCTGCATTTGGCTATGGGATACTCTGGAACATCCTTCCATAAGGGCCACGTAAGGTTACTGTAGCTGGGGACTCTGTCCCATTCATTGAAGAATGAATGAAAATGACATCAGATATTTAAGTTATGTACTTAACATAACTATGCATCTGTGTTGTCACTTTTCATTTTTCTTCATCTTCCCCCTTTCTTGTCTTTGGGAATAACCTGATGAAGTTTGTCAGGAACCTTTGTTCCTGTTTGAGCCCCTCTTCTGTTCTTTCTATCAGTATTCTGGTTGTATTACCTTTTTTCATAAATAGCTTAGAGGCAGCAAACTCTGTCTGAGGTAAAGCAATGATCAGGGGCATTATGGATACAGGAAAGAACTCAAGAGTTTGATGTAGATGGCAAAAAAGTGGCCGAGTTGGATCCGAGGATCAGATCCAAACCCATTTGTTGAGGCAGAATGAAAACGGACAATATGGATGCATAGTTATAGTAAATACATAACTTAAATTTTTACATGGTGATTTGGAGAACTAAAATTAGACGTTGCAGATATAGTTTTTGGAGACCCTTGCTAGACTCCACAGATTAAACACATTCCTGTGAGCTACCAAATTCAAGGTGCCTACCTTGCAGTCTCTCCTGCTACTATTGATTCTTTTTTTGAGGGAGGATAGTTCTTAGTCACACCAGATCTAAAGGGCACCTACATATCCATGATTCACATAGACCACAACCAGTATCTAAGATTCTTCAAGAATCTCTTGCAACAGCTTTGCCTTCCTCCTGCATCAAATGATTCCACTTCTTTCCTCCATCAGGAATTTGTTTATCTGGTAAACCAAACTGGTGGAACTCTGCCAAGACAGGCCCATGACAGTCTAGTGAGTGATGCATACCCTTACTATGGTATGAGCATGTCAAGCCCTAATTGAGGGTGGGGGGAGATCTAACACAGCTTAAAGTCCAAGGACCTGGATTAAGACCATGAGGAATGAACACATGATTGTCAAGGAGAGGATGGTGTTCCTTTTAGGCAAGAAGGCTTTCATGTCTGTCCTGATGCCAGGAACCATAATAGTAGTCACAAATAACCCCATGGTCATACTGTGTGTAAGCTAGCAATCCCTGTTGCTAGCTTTACAGACTGCTCATTTGTTCCAGGTGCAGAATTACCTGAAACTGCAGATTTTTGTTCAAGGAAAATAAACCAAGTAAAGCCACCAGGTAACTACATTAAGTAACCTAAAAAGTTCAAGTTCACATGCTTGCAGTGAAGCTCTTCACTACTGAAGTTCCATAAGGCAGGAGAGATCCTGTGTCTTAACCTCTGGCTTTTGTAACAGGACCAGGTGTGATATCTGACCAGTAAATTGGCTTGATTGGCATGTTTGACTTCTGCTTTGCCTTTTCGTAAGTAGAATTTTCAGCTTAATGTATGCTTATGTCGTAGTGCATTTTGTAAGGCCCCTTTCTTAAAAGCCCTGTAATAGCAACTCCCTAGAAAATCCACCAAAGGAAGTGCCTGGATGGAAAATGTATAAAGGCAGGTTATTAATGCAGTTTGTGTAACCTAGCTTGAGGCAATGCAACTGTATACAGAATTTGAAACTTGACCACTTATAAATGCTGTAAAGAACCCAGAATAATCACTGAATATATTAATGTTACATGATGTTGCTCTTTAAAAAGTGCAAAGTAATTATGCTCCACGTTTTGTATCCAATTCAATTAAATATTAGTATTTCCGAAGTTTGTAGGTAACTTTCACAGCCAGTCCTTATAATGCTGATTAATAGTGTTACAGGAACATTTTAAACATTTTTGTAGAAGCAAAATATGCTTTGATTTAGCATGACAATTTGACTGCTGTCATTTATTAGCAAACCATAGTCTGTTATCTTGACAAGATGCAGCTTAAAAGTCCCTTTTATGTTATTAATATGACAAGGCAACCAAAATATCATGTCCTGTAACTTAACTGTTTTATAGAAGGCAGTCATTTTATATTAGCCCTTCTACACACCATCTCTTGACTTGAGCAGTATGTAGTGTGTTTGTCAAAAGTGTCACTTGCTATTTTGTTTGTCATTTTATCTTTTCAATGTAAGCAGCACAGAGTCCCAGCCTAGTGCATTTAAAAGTCAACAGTTTGCGTACTTCATGCTTTTGCTAACCACTTGAAAATATACCATTGAGTTTCAGTTGCTGTTTTCATTTCAGCCACTTCAAATAAGTTTGTCCCATCTTTTGCCAGATACAGTTACAAGCTAAACACTTGCCTACTTTGTTGTTAAGGAGGAAACATCTGGCATATGCAGTTTTTGACATTTAAAGCTGGTCTGCTGACATCATATAATTGCTGTTCATTACTCCATCTTTGATGTTGTAACTGGCCATAACATAGTAGGACTTTAGTAATGTTGTTTTACTGTATGTTAACTCTTCATTGCTCCAGAATACTGGGCATGTAGATATACTGCACTTGTCTGCTATAATTTAGTTCATGTGAGCTATTTATGGTAACTACATACCTTTGCCATACACATTTTTTTCACCCATTGTCAAGAATAAGGGTGTGTATGTCTTTTCTGTCAATGATCTGACCTTTTCCATTAAGAAAATCTCTTTTCATTTAGAATTAGTGTGTTTTTTTTTAAGTAATCATAAAAGCGTGTATAACCAGTAGCTGCAAGTTTGAATTGTGATGGTAACACAAACACTTCTATTGTTTGTTTGACTGGCAAATCAAAATGAGTAGCATGCAAATGTTGTACAATAATGTGTTTTGGATGCAACCAGTGGGGGAAAAAATCTTTCTAATTGCTACCCAAAATTGGCCTGTTTTGTTTCCCATCATTGGCTTCATTGCTAATTTGCAGCAGTTTGAGTAGTCATGCACAGTATTTTATCCATTCTTTGATTTTCAGTCAAACATTTCTCAGTTGTGTTAGTGGTTCAGCCCAGGCACTGCACTAATTGTGCAATATCATTGTGTACAGTTTGTTGCCCTAATTTATGATCATGCCCTAATAAGGTGATGTACATTACAGGGCCTGTATCACCTCCCATTCTAATAGCTGTTTTGCAGTGCCTTGGTCTGCTGTTTTCAGAACACAAGCAGCTATGTCTGGTGCTCTGGTTCCTAAACCTAGAACTCTTGATAAATCACATCTGCTTTTTATGTTTTGTAAGTCCTAAATGTTTAATAAATCAGAGCTGTGTAGTTGTATTTGGTTAGCAATGTTGGCAGAACTTACATTTTACACTCT